>NW_022438694.1:0-12834 GCF_009761245.1 Sapajus apella
TAAATAACAGAGTATGATTGGATTGTTTTTAACACAAAGGAAAAATGATTGAGGTGATGAATACCCCATTTAGCCTGATAATATTATTACACATTGAAGCCTGTGTCACAATATCCCATCTACCCCATAAATATATATACCTACTATGTACTCACAAAAATTAAAAATGAAAAAAATAAAAATAGTTTAAAAAATAATATTGGGGATAAAAAACATGGTTTCTCTGAAAAAAATTAAAAAGGTATGATTACTCCAGGTACAGTGGCTCATGCCTATAATCCGAGCACATTAGGAGGTCAAGGCAGGAGCACTGCTTGAGACCAGTAAATTGAGACTACCCTGGGCAACATAGCAAGGCTTTATCGCTACAAAAAAATTTTAATAAAATGAAACTATTAATATGATAGTAAGAGTTTAATGGAAAAGAGAACAATGTGCAAGAACAGAGGCAGGGATAATACAAGCAGAAACATAGAAATCCTAAGAATCAAAATGAAATGCTAAAAATTAAAAATACTGTAACAGACATGATGAATGTCTTTGACAAGCTCATCAGTGCACAGAACACAGCTGAGAAGCTGAGAAAAGAATCAGTAAGCTTGAAGATATGTCAATAGAAACTTCCAAAACTGGAAAAGAGAACCTTCCAAAACTAAGAGAGAAAAAAACAAAATGTAAAGATGAAATAGAATACTCAAAAACTGTGGGACAATTATAAAAGATGTAACATATGTGGACTTGAAATAAGAAGAAGAGAAGAAAGGAAAAGGAACAAAATAAATGTTTGAAATAATAATAGCTGAGAATTTTTCCAAATTAACAACAGACATCAAAACACAGGTCCACAAAACTCAAAGAACACCAACCACAATAAATACCAACAAATCCACATATAGCAATATTATATTCAAACTTCAGAAACAAAGGTGATCTCAAAATTTGGGGGAAATAAAATGACTTTACCTATAAAGAAACAATAATAAGAATTACATCAGACTACTCTTCAGCAACAATGCATGCAAGAGGAAAGTGGAGTGCATATTTTGAAAGAACCAATATAGAATTCTTTTTTTTTTTTTTTTTTGGAGATGGAGTCTCACTCTGTCAATCTTGGCTCACTGCAACCTCTGTCTCCCAGGTTCAAGCAATTCTCCTGCCTCAGCCACCAGAGTAGCTGGGTTTACAGGCACCCAGCAACACATCTGACTAATTTTGGTATTTTTAGTAAAGATGAAGTTTCACCATGTGACCAGGCTGATCTTGAACTCCTGACCTCAGGTGATCCTCCCACTTTGGCCTCCCAAGGTGCTAGGATTACAGGCATGAGCCACCGTCCCCAGCACTCACTGATGTAGAAGTCTGTACCTAGCAAAATTATTCTTCAAAAGTTTAAGAGAAATAAAGAGTTTCTCAAACAAAACAGAGGAATTTGTCTTGCAAGAAATGTTAAATGAAGTTTTGTGGTGCCCATCTTTGAAGATGGCCTCCAGTGATTTTTGCCTTCTGGTACATATGCCATTGTGTATTCCCTTCTCTTAAGTGCATTGGTATTCAGATCAAAAGAAACTGTACTTAAGGAACTATAACAAAGGAGCTTCATCTGGCCCCAGGCCTAATTTAGATGAGATTTTTGACTTCAAGCTAATGCCATTATGAAATGAGACTTTGCAGAACCTGGTCAAGAGAATGAGTAAATTTTGCATGTGGGAGGGACATTCATTATTGGCAGCCAGAGGGTGGACTGAGGTAGCCAAGTTCCAAGATGGCCCCCAATGATACTTGCTCCCTGTATAGTTCTCTCCACACTGAGGAGAACTGACTTGTGCAATCAATAGGATATTGCAGGAAAGTTGGAGGGTAACTTTCAGTGCTAGGTCATAAATGACAAATGACATTACAGCCTCCACCTTGCTATCTCCTAGGTCACTTGCTGTAGTGGACATCAGCTTCCATGTTGTGAAGATACTCAAGAAGCTCTACCAAGCAGTTTCTATGGCAAGATGCTAATGCTGTCAGTTGCCAGTATCAGCTTGCCATCCATGTGAGTGAACCATCTTGGAGAAGGATATTCTAGTCCCCATCAAGCCATCAGAAGACTATAGACACAGGTAACACATTGACTGCAACCTCCTGAGCAATCTCAAATCAGAGCTACACAGGTATTGTTCTTCTGAATTCCTGACTTACAGAAGCTGAGAGACAATAAATATTTGTTGATGTTTTAAACCACTGAGCCATAGGGTAATTACTTATGCAGCAATAGGTAATGAATTCAGATTTCATTAAAAATTCTAGGACATTTTTCAACAATATCTTGCAAATTATACAAAATAAAGGTTCATGAAAACCTAATTTGATTTTGAAAAAGGTTAGTAAAATAGAGGAATTTCCTTCCCAAGTACTAATGCAACCTAGAAAGCTATAGTAATAAATATAGAAGGTAATTATATAGAAACAACGTAATGGAATAGAATAAAAATTCAGAAAGAAAAAATAATGCCCAATAAAGGTAGCACTATTAATCAACAGAGAAAAGATAAACTAATTTCCAGAGAGCATTAGGAAAACTAGCTCATTATAGAGATGAGTAAAGTAAGTCATGCGATATACACACATGAATTCTATTTGAAATAACATGTTCAACTTAAAAGGCAAATTTTAAAAGCTGATAATAGAAAATGAAGGAAAATATACGAGTGAGCTTAGGGCTAGAAGGACTTCTTAAGAAAGACCTAAAAGCACAAAATACTCAGCTCCCCAAAAATTATGAGTTTATATCAAAATTAAGAATTTCTGCTTGCAAAGGAAACCATAAGCAAAATTAATGACAGACTAGAGAAGATATTTGCAATATTTAAAGACTACTAAGGAATTAATATTTCACAGGTAGAAGGAACACCTGCAAATTAACAAGGAAAAAAGCAGGAAACCGCAATGGAAAAATAGATACAGGATATAAGTAGGCAAATCCTTTAAAGGGAAGCCTAATGGCAAGTAAGTATTAAAATCCAAAAATTCACTAGTAATCAGGGAAATGACAATTGCAACAACTTTGAGATATAATTTAATATCCATCAGATGTACATAAACTTTAAAATCCAGAGGAAATGGATAAATTCCTGGAAAGACACAGCATCCCAAGTTTGAACCAGGAAGAAACAGAAATTTTGAACAGACGAGTAAGGATTGGTGAAATTCCTGGAAAGACACAGCCTCCCAAGTTTGAACCAGGAAGAAACAGAAATTTTGAACAGACCAGTAAGGAGCGGTGAAATTGAATCAGCAATAAAAAATTAAAAAAATCAAAAATCAAAATAAAAAAAAACCTACCAAACAAAAAAATCTGGACCAGATGGATTCACAGCCAAATTCTGCCAGATATACAAAAAAGAGCTGGTACCAATTCTACTGAAACCAGTCAAAAGAAATGAGGAGGACATATTCCTCCTTAACTCATTCCATGAAACCAATATCATCCTGATACCAAAATCTGGCACAAATACAAAAGAAAGCTACAGGCCAATAACCCTGAGGAGCATAGATGCAAAAATCCTTACAAAATTCTAGCAAACCAAATACAGCAGCACATCAAAAAGTTAATTCGCTGTGATTAAGTGGGCTTTATTCTTTGGATGCAAGGATTTTTTAATTTATGCAAATGAGTAAATGTGATTCACCACATAAACAGGATTAAAAACAAAATCCATATATGATCATCTTAACAGATGCAGAAAACGCATTTAATAAAATCTAGGGAGAACGATCCAAGATGGCCGTTTAGGAACAGCTCAGGATTGCAGCTCTCAGTGAAAGTGCAGAGGGTGAGTGGAAGCCGCATTTTTATTGCTCACAGACTAGGAAATTCCCAGGCGGAGGAGCTCCACTGGTCGCCAGCGTGGCTGTTTCGGCCAGCACAGCTGTGCCAGCCGGAGCCGCTGCTTTGCCCCACGCAGCTGCTTTCTTGACGCCCCGGGGCAGCAGTTCTCCATACAAAATACACCAGTCCAGGTGCCGTTTTGGCTGGCGATTGGAGCCATGGGAAGTCACCGATTCGTCTGTTTAAAAAGGGGACTGAGCAGGGAACCAGGACAGTAGATTCCAGGGCAAAAAAAGCGCCACAAATCTCAGTGCTGCTGTTTAAGCCAGCGCAGTGAGTTGCCGCAGTGGAAAACACACAGACCCCGGGGACTCTTCAACAGGCGACTGGAACACCAACTTAAAAAAAAAGGGACTCTGAGGCAGGGAGCCAGGTGATCAGGCTCGGCTGGTCCCACCCCCACAAAAGAACAGCAATCAGAAGCTCTCTGGATTGAGAGTTTCACAGCAAGCGCAGCTGAACCCAGGAGGGTCCAGCTCTGTGGGGGAGGGGCGTCCGCCATTACCGAGGCAGCCTACCACTACGGAGGTAGTCAGCCAATGCTGAGGCAGCCCGCCGTTGCCAAGGCAACCCGCCAACCAGAGAGATTCTGCCTTAACAAAGGCGGGCCACCATTGCTGAGGCAGTTCTAACTACATCCATATAAACAGGACTGCAGGGAAGTTCACTCGGCAGCTGGGCGGAGCCCACAGCAGCTCAGCAAAGCCACTACAGGCAGACAGTGACTAGGCTGCCTCCTTGCTGGGCAGGCAGCTCTGAAGGAAAAAAAAAGAAGGCAGCAGCATAACAGAACCCATAAAGCCCTAAATCCCTGGGACAGAGCACCTGGGAAGAAAAAGCGGTTTATGAGCTCTGCTGCAGCAGACCTAAACGTATTTGCACAGCCGCTCTGAATGAACAACGGAGCTCACAGCTCAGCATTTGAGCTCCTATAAAGAAGAGACTGTCTCCTCAAGCAGCTCCCTGACCCCTGCATATCCAAAGAGCCACCTCATAAAGGAGAGATCAGATTGACACTTGGCGGGTATCCTTCTGGGGCAAAGATAGCAGAAGAAGAAAACTGGTAACAACCCTTACTGTTCAGCAGCTGCTGCAGGTGATCCCCAGGCAAGTAGGGCCTGGAGTGGACTTCAGCAGACCTACAGCAGAGGGGCCAGGCTGTCAGAAGGAAAGCCAAGAAACAGAAATAACCTCATCATCAACAAACAGAACGTCCACTCAGAGGCCCAATCTAAAAGCCAGCAACTACAAAGACGACAGGTGGATAAATCCATAAAGATGGGAAGAATCCAGTGCAAAAAGGATGAAAACACCCGAAACCAGAACACCTCTCCTCCTAAAGGGATCACAACTCCTCACCAGCAAGAGAACAAGGTTGGAGGCAGAACGAGTGTGATGAAATGACAGAATCAGACTTCAGAAGGTGGGTAGTAAGAAACTTCTGTGAACTTAAAGAACATGTTCTAACCAAATGCAAAGAAACTAAGAACCTTGAAAAAAGATTTGACGAAATGCTAACGAGAATGGACAAAATAGAAAGGAATATAAGTGAATTGATGGAGCTGAAAAACGCGACATGAGAACTTCGCGAAGCATGCACAAGTATCAACAGCCGAATTGACCAAGCAGAAGAAAGGATATCAGAGGTCAAAGATCAACCCAATGAAATAAAATGGGAAGGCAAGACTGAAGAAAAAAGGGTAAAAAGGAATGAACAAAATCTCCAAGAAATGTGGGACTATGTGAAAAGACCTAATCTACGTTTGATAGGCGTACCTGAATGCGACGAAGAGAATGAATCTAAGCTGGAAAATACTCTTCAGGATATTATCCAGGAAAACTTCCCCAACCTAGCAAGGCAGACAAACATTCAAGTCCAGGAAATACAGAGAACACCACAAAGATATTCGTCAAGAAGAGCAACCCCAAGGCACATAATCGTCAGATTCTCCAGGGTTGAAATGAAGGAGAAAATACTAAGGGCAGCCAGAGAGAAAGGTCAGGTTACCCACAAAGGGAAGCCGATCAGACTCACAGCAGTCTCTCAGCAGAAACCCTGAAGAGAGTGGGGGCCAATATTCAACATCCTTAAAGAAAAGAACTTTCAACCCAGAATCTCCTATCCAGCCAAACTAAGCTTCATAAGTGAAGGAAAAATAAAATCCTTTGGGAACATGCAAGTACTCAGAGATTTCGTCACCACCAGGCCAGCTCTACAAGAGCTCCTGAAAGAGGCTCTACACATATAAAGGAACAACAAGTACCAGCTCAACTAAAGGGCAAAACAGCCAGCTAGCACCAAAATGGCAGTATCAAATTCACACATAACAATATTAACCCTAAATGTAAATGGACTAAATGCCACAATCAAAAGACACAGACTGGCAAATTGGATAAAGAGCCAAAACCCATCGGTGTGCTGTATCCAGGAAACCCATCTCACGTGCAAGGATACACAAAGGCTCAAAATAAAGGAATGGAGGAAGATTTACCAAGCAAATGGAGAGCAAAAAAAGGCAGGAGTTGCAATTATCATCTCTGATAAATTAGACTTTAAAGCAACAAAGATCAAAACAGACAAAGAAGGACATTATATAACGGTAAATATCAATGCAACAAGAATAGCTAACGATCCTAAATAAATAAACACCCAATACAGGAGCACCCAGATACATAAGGCAAGTTCTTAATGATTTACAAAGAGACTTAGACTCCCACACAATTATAGTGGGAGACTTTAACACCCCATTGTCAATTATTAGACAGATCAACCAGACAGAAAATTAACAAGGATATCCAGGACTTGAACTCAGACCTGGACCAAGCAAACCTAATAGACATTTGCAGAACTCTCCACCCCAAATCCACAGAATATACATTCTTCTCAGCACCACATCACACCTACTCTAAAATTGGCCACATAATTGGGAGTTAATCACTCCTCAGCAAATGCAAAAGAACGGAAATCATAACAGTCTCTCAGACCACAGTGCAATCAAGTTAGAACTCAGAATTCAAAAACTAACCCAGAACCGCACAGCTTCATGGAAACTGAACAACTTGCTCTTGAATGTTGACTGGATAAACAATGAAATGAAGACAGAAATAAAGATGTTCTTCGAAACCAACGAGAATGAAGACACAACATACCAGAATCTCTGGGGCACATGTAAAGCAGTCTCTAGAGGAAAATATATAGCAACAAGTGCCCACATGAGAAGCAAGGAGAGATCAAAAATTGACACCCTATCGTCAAAACTGAATGAGCTAGAGGAGCAAAATCAAAAAACCTCAAAGTCTAGCAGAAGACAAGAAATAGCTAAGATCAGAGCAGAACTGAAGGAGATAGAGACATAAAAAAACCCTTCAAAAAAATCAATAAATCCAGGAGCTGGTTTTTTGAAAAGATCAACAAAATAGACCACTGGCCAGATTAATAAAAAAGAAGAGAGAGAATAACCAAATTGATGCAATAAAAAACAATAAAGGGGATATCACCACAGAGTCCACAGAAATTCAAACTATCATCAGAGATTATTACAAACAACTCTATGCACATAAACTAGTAAACCTGGAAGAAATGCATAAATTCCTGGACACTTGCCTCCCGCCAAGCCTAAACCAGGAAGAAGCCAAAACCCTGAACAAGGTCTGAAGTTGAGGCAGCAATTAAGAGCTTACCACCCAAAAAAAGCCCAGGTCCAGACGGGTTCACAGCTGAATTCTACCAGACATACAAAGAGGAGCTGGTACCATTCCTTCTGAAACTATTCCAAACAATACAAAAAGAGGGAATTCTTCCCAAATCATTTTATGAGACCAACATCATCCTGATTCCAAAACCCGGCAGAGACTCAACAAGAAAAGAAAACTTCAGGCCAATATCCATGATGAACATAGATGCAAAAATCTTCAATAAAATACTGACAAGCCGATTGCAACAGCACATCAAAAAGCTTATCCACCATGATCAAGTAGGCTTCATCCCGGGGATGCAAGGCTGGTTCAACATACGCAAGTCTATAAACGTAATTCACCACATACGCAGAACCAAAGACAAAAACCACATGATTATCTCAATTGATGCAGAGAAGGCCTTTGACAAAATTCAACAGCCCTTTATGCTAAAAACCCTCAATAAACTAGGTATTGACGGAACATATCTCAAAATAATAAAAGCTATTTATGATAAACCAACAGCCAATATCATACTGAATGGGTAAAAACTGGAAGCATTCCCCTTGAAATGTGGCACCAGACAAGGATGCCCTCTCTCACCACTGCTATTCAATATAGTACTAGAAGTTCTAGCCACAGCAATCAGGCAAGAAAAAGAAATAAAGGGTATTCAAATAGGAGAGGAGGAAGTCAAATTGTCTCTATTTGCAGACGACATGATTGTATATCTAGAAGACCCCATCATCTCAGCCCCAAATCTCCTGAAACTGATAAGCAACTTCAGCAAAGTCTCAGGATACAAAATCAATGTGCAAAAATCACATGCATTCCTATACACCAATAACAGACTTAAAGAGAGCCAAATCAAGAACGAAATTCCATTCACAATTGCCAGAAAGAGAATAAAATACCTAGGGATACAACTAACAAGGAACGTAAAAGACCTCTTCAAGGAGAACTACAAGCCACTGCTCAATGAAATAAGAGAGGACACAAACAGATGGAGAAACATTCCATGTTCATGGTTAGGAAGAATCAATATCGTGAAAATGGCCATACTGCCCAAAGTAATTTACAGATTCAATGCTATCCCCATCAAGCTACCAATGACCTTCTTTGCAGAACTGGAAAAAATCACCTTAAAATTCATATGGAACCAAAAGAGAGCCCACATAGCCAAGTCAATTCTAAGCAAAAAGAACAAAGTGAAAGGCATCACACTACCGGGCTTCAAACTATACTACAAGGCTACAGTAATCAAAACAGCATGGTACTGGCACCAAAACAGAGATATAGACCAATGGAACAGAACAGAGGTCTCGGAGGCAATGCAACATATCTACAACCATCTGATCTTTGACAAACCAGACAAAAACAAGCAATGGGGAAAGGATTCCCTGTTCAATAAATGGTGTTGGGAAAGCTGGCTAGCCATGTGCAGAAAGCAGAAACTGGACCCCTTCCTGACACCTTACACTAAAATTAACTCCAGATGGATTAAAGACTTAAACATAAGACCTAACACCATAAAAACCCTAGAAGAAAATCTAGGCAAACCATTCAGGACATAGGTGTAGGCAAGGACTTCATGACCAAAACACCAAAAGCATTGACAACAAAAGCCAAAATAGACAAATGGGACCTAATCAAACTCCACAGCTTCTGCACAGCAAAAGAAACAGTCATTAGAGCGAATCAGCAACCAACAGAATGGGAAAAAATTTTTGCAGTTTACCCATCTGACAAAGGGCTGATATCCAGAATTTACAGAGAACTAAAACAGACTTACAAGAAAAAAACTAGCAAGCCCATTCAAAAGTGGGCAAAGGGTATGAACAGACACTTTACAAAAGAAGACATACATGAGGCCAACAAACATATGAAAAGATGCTCATCATCACTGGTCATCAGAGAAATGCAAATCAAAACTACATTGAGATACCATCTCATGCCAGTTAGAATGGCGATCATTAAAAAATCTGGAGACAACAGATGCTGAAGAGCATGTGGAGAAATAGGAACACTTTTGCACTGTTGGTGGGAGTGTAAATTAGTTCAACCATTGTGGAAGACAGTGTGGCGATTCCTCAAGGACCTAGAAATAGAAATTCCATTTGACCCAGCAATCCCATTACTGGGTATATATCCAAAGGATTATAAATTGTTCTACTATAAGGACATTTGCACATGTGTGTTCATTGCAGCACTGTTTACAATAGCAAAGACCTGGAACTAACCCAAATACCCACCGACGATAGATTGGACAGGGAAAATGTGGCACATATACACCATGGAATATTATGCAGCCATCAAAAACGATGAGTTTGTGTCCTTTGTAGGGACATGGATGAACTTGGAAACCATCATTCTCAGCAAACTGACAGAAGAGCAGAAGATCAAACACCACATGTTCTCACTCATAGGTGGGTGTTGAACAATGAGAACACATGGACACGGGGAGGGGAGCACTACACACTGGGGCCAGTTGGGGGGAAATAGGGGAGGGACGCTGGGGGGTGAGGAGCTGGGGAGAGATAGCAAGGGGAAAGATGCCAGATATAAGTGATGGGGAGGAAGGCAGCAAATCACACTGCCACGTGTGTGCCTATGCAACAATCTTGCATGTCCTTCACATGTATCCCAAAACCTAAAATGTAATAAAATAAATAAATGGGGAAAAAAATCTACATACAAAAATCAGTAACATGTCTATACACCAATAACATTTAAGCTGAGAGCCAAGTAAAGATTGCAACCCCATTTACAATAGCCACAAAAAAATAAAATACCTAGGAATACATCTAAGTGAATAAGTGAAAGATCTCCACAAATAGAACTACAGAACACTGCTGAAAGAACCCATAGATGACACAAACAAATGGAAAACAATTTCATGCTCATGGATTGGAAGAATCAATATTGCTAAAATGGCCATACTTCCCAAAGCAACCTACAGATTGAATGCTATTGCTATCAAATTATCAACATCAACTTTCACAGAAGTGAAAAACACTTCTAAAATTCATATGGTACCAAAAAAAGTGAAAGAAAAATATTAGTAACTCAACAAATAAATGGGCATAGCAGACATTCAATTTCAGAGAGAAGGGAAATTAAAAGGTCAATTTTCTAAAGAAATTAGTCTTAGTCTTGAAGATAATTAGAAACGTAGGTTTTCTTTTAAAAGTATAAGTAGATAGTATTTCCACCCAATAATAATGTCAATCAAGTTTTGGTGAAAATGAGAGGAAATAGGGACTTTCTCTTGGAGACAACTTGGTTGTATTTGATAAAGTTAAAAATATGCACACTACTTACAGATATATCCATATGTATTTGTGTTTCAGGATATGTGAAGAAAGACATTCACTATAGCATGTTTTTAAGAGTGAAGACTAGAAAAATCTAAACATCCAGCAATAAGGAAATGGACAAATAAAATGTTGCATATTCATGTGATGGACTTCTATAAAACAGCTAAGATAAATGAATTCTATCTAATCTACATTAAACAGATTTCAAATATATAATACTGTGTAAAAAATCACAAAATGATAAGTACAATATGCTATCATGTACATAAATTACAGCATAAGATATGCTATATTTGTCTGCAAATATAAATAAGTAAAAGTATTTTTAAAACTGTTTGGCTTCCTCCTTTCCTAATTGAATATCCTTTATTTCTTTTTCTTGCCTGATTACTCTAGCTAGAACTTCCAATACTATACTGAAGAGGAGTGGTGAGAGAGGACATCCTTGTCTGGTGCCAGATTTCAAAGGGAATGCTTCCAGTTTTTGCTCATTTAGTATGATATTGGTTGTGGCATTGTCATAAATAGCTTTTATTATTTTGAGATCCATTCCGTCAATACCTAGTTTATTGAGAGTTTTTAGTATAAACAGTTGTTGAATTTTGTCAAAGGTCTTCTCTGCATCTATTGAGATAATCATGTGGTTTTTTTCTTTGGTTCTGTGTATGTGGTGAATTACGTTTATAGACTTGCGTATGTTGCACCAGCCTTCCATCCCCGGATGAAGCCTACTTGATTGTGATGGATTAGCTTTTTGATGTGCTGTTGCAATCGGTTTACGAGTATGATATTCAAGATTTTTGCATCTATGTTCATCATGGATATTGGCCTGAAGTTTTCTTTTCTTGTTGAGTCTCTGCCAGGTTTTGGCATCAGGATGATGTTGGTCTCATAAAATGATTTGAGAAGGATTCCCTCTTTTTGGATTGTTTGGAACAGTTTCAGAAGGAGTGGTATCAGCTCCTCTTTGTATGTCTGGCAGAATTTGGCTGTGAACCCATCTGGACCTGGACTTTTTGTGGTTGGTAGGCTATTAATTGCTGCCTCAGCCTCAGCCCTTGTTATTGGTTTATTCAGGGTTTCGACTTCTTCCTGGTTTAGGCTTGAGAGGGTGCAAGTGTCCAGGAATTTATCCATTTCTTCCAGGTTTACTGGTTTATGTGCATAGAGTTGTTTGTAGTAATATCTGATGGTGGTTTGTATTTCTGTGGAATATCCCCTTTATCGTTTCCTTATTGCATCTATTTGAATATTCTATCTTTTCTTTTTATTAATCTGGCTAGTGGACTGTCTATTTTGTTGCTCTTTTCAAAAAACCAGCTCCTGGATTTATAGATGTTTTGAAGATTTTTTTGTCTCTATCTCTTTCAGTTCTGCTTTGATCTCAGTTATTTCTTGTCTTCTGCTAGCTTTTGAGTTTTTTTAATCTTGCTCCTGTACCTCTTTCCATTTTGACGATAGGCTGTCGATTTTAGATCTTTCCTTGCTTCTCATGTGGGCGTTTATTGCTATATATTTTCCTCTAGACACTGCTTTAAATGGGGGAAACTAGGGGAGGGACAGCGGGGAGTGGAGAGTTGGGGAGAGATAATATGGGGAGAAATGCCAGATATAGGCGATGAGGAGGAAGGTGGCAAACCACATTGCCATGTATGTACCTATGCAACAATACTGCATGTTCTTCACACGTACCCCAAAACCTAAAATGCAATAAAGTATATATTTTTTAAAAAACTGTTTGGGCAGTAAATACATTAAACTCTTCCTAGAGGAAGCTTTGAGTGGAGGGCAGAAAGGCGAATGAGACTGGGAGTGTTGGTTTAGTTACCTAGATCTGAAGCTTAAACAATCACGTTTTAGCCCTTAAAAAAACTAAGTTATGATTTTAAAAACTGTTATTTCTATATGAGAAGAATATGTTTTGTTACACTATTCTTACACTATTCTTTATATTTTCTGTGTTTT
>NW_022438695.1:0-12831 GCF_009761245.1 Sapajus apella
TCAAGGAATTATTTCTCAAATACATAAATGTTTGTTAATATTATGGGAAAATAGAAAATTTGAGCTAGATTAAGTTACTACAGTAAAAGAAAAAAAATTGAAAACTTGAAAATATGTAATGCTTTGCTAACAATGTAGAACCTTTTGAAAAGGTTTCCAAATAAACTTTGTTTTATATATCTTTTGTAATCAAAATGACTGTATAATCATGTCTGAAAAATAATATGGTTTAGTGAGCAACCAAAATATTTTATCTGAGCCTCCAGTATATGAAATGTTTTTACTTTTAACTAAATTTAAAGGATTGTTTTCTAAGTTGTCGTAAAGTTGATTATTAGCTGTCTCCCTGAAAAAAAAACCTGTGGCATTTTATGATGTTCCTGTGGTCATACAATTAAGTAATGCATATCCAAAAATAAATTTGCTAGATAAAATTTATTATTTACTCTTACCATAGTACCATGTTAAATGTCTCTAGCTAATTTAATAATTTAATAAAGGTTGTCTAGATTCTACATTATGACATTTCAGTTAAGTGCTAGCTGATGGTATCATGTAAGAATAAATAAGATTGTGTATGCAGAAGTCCATCTCCATTGTCTTGTTTACGGATTCACATTTACAGATTCAGTATGAAGCCTAGAAGATCTTCTCTGTCCTCTGAGAATCTCCTAGCCTCATCCAGTATTAACTGGTGGTCTAGTTCACTTTAAATGGTAGCACATGATTCTGCTTGAACAGTCACCCAAATCCTGGAGCCAGCTTGGGTGAAAGGAGGATGGATATGAAATGCACAGAGCTTGAGCCAAGCGTCATGATTATGGAATTGCTGCCAAAAGTGCTCAAGATGCTGATTTTTTTAAAATTATTTTTTTATTTTTTGAGACAGAATTTTGCTCTTGTTGCCCAGGCTGGAACGCAATGGCATGATCTCAGTTCACTGCAGCCTCCGCCTACAGGTTCGAGGGATTCTCCTGCCTCGGCCTCCGGAGTAGCTGGGATTAGAGTCATGTACCATCATACCTAGCTAATTTTGTATTTTTAGTAGAGACGGAGTTTCTTCATGTTGGTCAGGCTGGTCTTGATCTCCCGACTTCAGGTGATCTGCCCGCCTTAACCTCCCAAAGTGCTGGGATTACAGGCGTGAGCCACCGTGCCTGGCCAAGATGCTGATTTATATGCTGAGTCAGAGAAAGCTCAGCAATGAGCCTGGAGCAGATATGCTCCTGGTCTTTGAAGCCAGACATCCATGTTGGTATATTTAACTCATTTCAAGTGCGTGTTCTCATATACAAGTGTCCTTACAGGTAATAGAAATAAAGAACAGCTTTCATTAGAATTCTTCTATTTTAGCAATGATGGACTGCGTATTAAAAATGTGCAAAATTACTTAAGGAGCTTACAGTATGGCCTTAATGTATGTAACATTAGGCATTAGGCCAAACTAAAGACTTAGAAATAGTGGCTGAGTCCACTTTGTCAAATGACTGTGAATGTTGGCCTCAATCTATATGCTTTGCCAGCATTATTGGTTTGCGTAATTCACCTATAAATACAGAATAAATTATTATTCCATAAATAGCGGTACATGATCTTTTGCCAGAACAGGAATGTGTGTCTACTGGACTAGATTTGAGTGAATGAAAAAATAATTTAAGTCGCAGAATCAGAGACATAAAGTTATCATGAAAGGGAGGCAAGCGGGAGCAGGAGAATGGGTGCACCAGCTTGAATATAGATTGTAGTAGACAGAAATGGAGATGGCAGCTTACCTGGAATGAACCCAAACATTAGGAGACAGAGAACCAAAAACTTCTGGCCACCTTTGACCTCTTGGAAACGCTCTGTGTGGTCTCCACGAGGACTGTATCAGGAGGCTCTCTGGCCTGAGCAGACATTATGCTGTTGTTGCCTTTGAAGACCAACAACAACAACGAGAGAAAACACTATATCACATAAAGGATACGAGCAGCAGATACAAGAAAGCTTTTTTTTTTTTTTAATTAAGATTTTAGCCATATTGCTTTTCTTCTACTGGATTAGCAATGAAAACAGGGTGTGCAACCAAGGATTTTATATATTAATCAATAATATCCAAAAGAAAAAAAAACATGAAATGGCGGTATTAAGAAAAGTGATGAGCCGGGCGCGGGGGCTCACGCCTGTAATCCCAGCACTTTGGGAGGCCGAGGCGGGTGGATCACAAGGTCAAGAGATCGAGACCATCCTGGTCAACATGCTGAAACCCCGTCTCTACTAAAAACACAAAAAATTAGCTGGGCATGGTGGTGTGTGCCTGTAATCCCAGCTACTCGGGAGGCTGAAGCAGGAGAATTGCCTGAACCCAGGAGGCAGAGGTTGCGGTGAGCCAAGATCGCGCCATTGCACTCCAGTCTGGGTAACGAGCAAAACTCCGTCTCAAAAAAAAAAAAAAAAAAAAATAGAAGGTGCCTGTGGTCCTTATCAAATATTTGACTTACATGAAGAATATTCTACACTGCATTATTTCTTCTTTCCCAGAAGTTCACTTCTTATTTAACTTCTGTTTTTATAGATTTATATTTATTACACTGTAATTTTTTGTACCATCTCTACCATAAAAACAGTCTTAAATTTTACTCCTATTATGTTAATAAACAATTAAATAATACTAAAGTGACAGTTTATATACCTTAGCAGGGCTGGGCGCTGTGGCTCACGCCTGTAATTGCAGCACTTTGGGAAGCTGAGATGGGTGGATCACTTGAGGTCAGGAGTTTGAGATCAGCCTGGCCAACATGGTGAAAACTCAACTGTACTAAAAAATACAAAAATTAACCAGGTGTGTGAGGGTACCTGTAGTCCCAGCTACTCAGGAGGTTGAGGCAGGAGAATCACTTGAACCCAGGAGGTGAAGCTTGTAGTGAGCTGAGATTGTACCACTGCACTCCAGCCTGGGTGACAGAACAAGACTCTGTCTAAAAAAAAAAAAAAAACCCAAATATATATACCTTAGCAGTATAATCATCATGTGACATTCCCCTCCAAAAAGTCAGAATCTTTGGAAAGACAAATATAAATAAGTTTTAAATAAATTTAGGTATAAACAGATTTTTATTATTTGTCACTATTTGGTGTAATATATTTAATTGTTTAAAAAAGCAGTTACAAACAAAAGAGTTAACTATTAAGATTTTGGAGTCAGAACTGGATTCTTTCACATGTTATGTAGGATCTCATGAGGTTAAAGGAGTTTCCGACATTTATAGAAAAATGAACGTCTGTGAGAGCAGCCTGCTTTCTATTACCTAGCTCTTGAAGTTAATCCAACATTATTAGGTTAATGATGGTATTGCTATTCTTACAAACATTAGAAATCTCCAAAAAAATACCATCTTGCCTTGAGCCTGCATTAAGTTAGAATCTTATGCAACCAGCCAAAATTAGACAGACAAAGGCCAAATGCCAGTGCAGAGAAACTCTGTAATAACACCACCCATGGGATTGTTATCCTAACGTAAAGAGTATGTAGGAAGCTCAGAAAATTAGGCAGTTTGTTTAGTTTTTTTTTTTTATTATTGGGTAGTGGGGAAAGCTTTGGACTCAGCTAGGCCTATGTATGAATTCCAGCTTTACCACTTATTAGAAGGATAATCTTGAATAAGTTACTTATTTTCTCTGAAGTTCTGGTTTCTTATTTATAAATTGAGAATATTAATGTCTGGTTTATACAGTTATTAGAAGTAATAAGCATGCTTTTGCCAAGTATCTGCTACAGTACATAGTGGTTACCAAGAATGCATTTTGTGATTAAAATAAATCATCTGACACCTTTAGACTGCGTAGAGGGAGTGCAAATGGGCTGTGTGTACGTGTATCGATTTTGTTTCTTAAATGAGCATGCCAAGATGCAAACGTTTTTTATTTCTTTTAATTATTGCTTGGTAATTGGAAATGCCTCACTTCCAGTAAGAGGCTCTGAACAGCAACTATGATTTTCCTAGATGAAGAATTGCTGATTATTTCCCCATGGGCAAATATTGCCTAGGGAAAAGGTAGCTTTTCTCATCACCTACACCCACCTGTGCCCCAGCTCTTCTTGGTGGCTTCTTTCCACCTACTTCTGGCGACAGGATGAAGCTGTGCTCCACCTGCCTTCTTGTTATTTGGACTCCTAAATGTTGGGTGGCCCATCCCAGCCCTGCGCATACCACCCTCACTGAGCTAGGAGGCCACCTGCAGAACACAAACTAGCCTGCACTTTGGCAGGACTCACACGTCCATTCAAAACAGGAAGTGATTGGGAAGGCCTTAGCACCTTACTTTCTCCTCATTTACATAAAATGTCTAAGAATTGAGGGTCAGGATTTTTTAGGGAAGAACTGAAAGGATTTTAAAATCAAGCTTAGGGTGTTAGGGATAAAAAGTTTCTGGGGTCTTGGCCTCTGTGCCTTTCTTTTAGGGACTTCGGGCTAGATGGTGGATGTGTCTTTCAGTTCTTTTGCCACGGCATCAGACCTCCCACCCCTCTTTATGTTCTACATTTGGGCTGAGTCTGTTCTGTACCAGGTGCTTGGCCAGATGCTGGCATCCCCGTAGCATAGTGAGGGGCCCTCTAGGCACATGTAATACAGATACTGGAGAAGAGAGAGGGGTCCAAGGTGAGGTGGTTCACGTCCACCCCAGAGCACAGTGCCTGGCACAGAGAGGCTCCACCTATGGCAGCAGTTTTATTAAGACATCTGTCCTTGGATGTTTTGAAAGCTTCACCCATGGTAGTGGTGTTATTAACACATCTGTCCTTGGAGACCTTTGGCTTGGGAGTCACCTTTGGACCTGAGTCATCAAATTCCTAGGATCAGGATCATAAAAGCTGCTTCTAAACCTTGCTGTGGGCTAAGTGAGGAAGTAGTACATTTAGTTTTCATTTTCTTACTGAACACTCTGGCGTTTTTCATCAGGATAGAAACATAGTTAGTGATCCATAATTGTCACTCTTGATAGAAATGAAAAATGACGATTGGAGCTTTCCTGGTGCCGGGTGTCTTGGGAAGCTGGACCTGGGCCCTATAGGCCAGAGAGGAAGGATGTCTGTCTCCCCATGCGCCTTTCTCGGCCCAGCCCCACACTGCCCAGTCATTGCCAATACCCTCCCGCTGCACTGAGACCTGGTCCATTGCCACTGCAGCCCACAGAGCCAGCCCGAAGAACATATTAACAAGAATTGCGTCAATTCAGCATTCTTCTAAAGTAGCACCCCAGTCACTAACAACCACACGAGTTTACCTCAGTTCTCTGCTTTGCAGAGAAGAATATTTTTGTGTTGTTGACTCTGCCTTCTCACTAGAGAGCATGTTTTACAAGGACCTTGTCTGTCATACCCACTGTCGTGTTCCCCGGCTCTCAAAGGAATTCTGCCGTAGAGTTAGCACAGACTCAGCACTTGTCGGGGGAATGAACGAGTGCATCCACTAAGCCAAAGGCCAGCCTTGATTAATTGCTTGTCTTCCCATGCAGGTTTCCACCTGACTCATTCTTCTATGCTTTTCCTGGCAACAAAATGAAGAAAAAGCATTTGAAGAATGCTTAGAACACCATTTCAGATGCCACACTTGTGGGGCTTTGATGATAAAATGCTCTATTGGTTCAACTTTTAAGTCTCCAATTTATGCTTTAGACTTTGAGGTACACACCTTGGCTAAGAATTTTAGGGACTATTTGCAAATGTGGAAAATTTCTGTGTGTGTGTGTGTTGTGAGAAGCGTTTATAAGAACACTAGACCATTAATTTCATTTTCTTCTTAACTTCAATAATTTGAGCAATTATTATCGTTGTTTCTCAATTTCTCTGTATGAAGAACAAAAATTATTTGTAACAGTCTTCTCACAATAAAATTAAAGGATGTGTGCTCATAAATTGAGCTCAAATTTATGAGCACAAACCCTTCAATTTTATTGCAAGAAGGCTGTTACAAATGTTTTCCTTACAAAAACTAAGGAAAAAAATTAAACTTTTGTTCAGAATAATAGCCTTCCTGTAAATATTTGGTTGGGGAAATAAGTGCATAATAGATTCTTGCTTATTTTTTCTTAATGTATGATTACTGGATTTTCAATTCTTGTTGCTCTTTATGTACCTTTTAAAATGTTTATTCATTTTATTCACATTATTGCTTTAAAAATTGGCATATTTTCTACAGTGCACACTAATATAGTAATACTTTTGTGTAACTTAAAAACAAACAAATGAATCTATATTTGGGGTCCCTGCTCAAATCAACTTTTTAATTAACTTCCATTTTAAATTGTGGAGACAGACAACAAGGCATGTATATCATTTAGAAAAGACAGAGATTCTGCCTTGGGGAGATAATTGAATGGAATGTCATCATATTGACATAGCCTATATTTATTTGAGAGTGACTTCTGTGTCTGCATAGTCACAAAACATTACGCTGCAAAAAAGGCTTAGATTGAGTTTGAAACTATAAAATCATATTTTAGATTTTGATTAGAATCTCAATATACAACCTACCAATTTTTCTTTCTCCATCTGTGTTGATATGCCTCTGCCTCTTACACATGCACACACAGACACACACACACATACACACACATATTTCACAGATGGGCTGGGTCAGAACCCAGCCCAGGCACGGGGATGTGAAGAGCAGCCTCCTGAGGGCCACCCCAGTGCTGGACCCAGAGCGTTCTGGGTGTCCAGGGGGCACCAAGCTCAGCCTTACCAGACCCACCAGAGGAATCAACAAGATGAAGAGAACCCACCTCTCACAAGCACGAGTGAACTTTCTCATGTTTTTGTTTGTGGCAGGAGCAAAGACAAGATAACATTAGGTGAAAATATTTCTGTTACATAGCATATAGTTGCACATAAGAAACTATAGAGTTAAAAGTGAGTTTAATTTTTATTAGAAATATACTTTTTAAATCGGCATATGAAATTATATGTTTTTATTGTGTACCACTTGATGTTTTGAAGTGGACAGACACTGTGGCATGGTTAAATTGAGTTAAGTATCAAATGTATGACCTCACCTAGTCAGCATTTTGCTGGGAGGACACACCATCCAGTCTCTCATCATTTTTCACAGTACAGTATACCGTCATTAGCTATAGTCCCCATGCACGTAGTGTGATTTAATCAAACAAACATTTAATGATTGAGTCACCAGGAAACGGTCGACTCTGTGTATGTGTGCATACTGCATCTTCTTAGGCAGAATCCTACAGTGGCCCCTGAGTGTTCAAGTGCCTACTTACTCTACCCCTTTTTTAGAAAAATCAAAATACAATTGGTGGGTTAGTAATTTATGGAAATCAATTTTTCCAACATTATATTGAGCTTGTCATTGTCCATAGGACAAGAGGACTTATTTGACTTTTTTTGACGTAGATGAAATTTGGAGTTACTTTTTGAAAAACTTTGGAATCTGAAACTTATTTTTCTTAGGGAAAAAACTGAACTGAATAACAATGAAGTTTGTTTTTAAAAGATTGAAATTAATTTCCTTATGTTCAGAAAACAATATATTATTTTTATTTTCCCAAAGAAATCCGTGAAGGACCAAAAAGTCAGGGATGCATTGAAGGCAGAAAGAAGATAACAAACTTTTTCTCACACTCCATGGTGTCTGCATGAAACTCGGTAATGAGCACAGGAAGGCGTGTGCCTGTGGCCAGCCTTGTGAAGATGAAAGGAGAGCGGGAAGGGACCTGCTGAAATCGTGTGCAGTCAAGTTATTTAAACACTGGGTGTCACATTTGATGTTTGGGATGAGTTAGATCTAACAGATGTTATCCTCCTCAGGTTAGTGCACATATCAAAGGGAGCAGTAAGGCTGGGCGCGGTGGCTCACGCCTGTAATCCTAGCACTTTGGGAGGCCGAGGCAGGTGGATCATGAGGTCAAGAGATCGAGACCATCCTGGTCAACATGGTGAAACATTTTTAGTCTCTACTAAAAATACAAAACATTAGCTGGGCATGGTGGCTACTCAGGAGGCTGAGGCAGGAGAATTGCCTGAATCCAGGAGTTGGAGGTTGTGGTGAGCTGAGATCGCGCCATTGCACTCCAGCCTGGGTAACAAGAGCGAAACTCTGTCTCAAAAAAAAAAGGTGGGGAGCAGGAAAAAGCCACCGCAGTTAGCTTTTCAAGCCGTTAATGATATTATCAGGTTGGTTATTAATAAGTAATAGAGAAAGATTTTGTGGGGTGCCATTGATGTATGATTATCTTTCTGTTTTATATACTGGTATCACTAGCTAATATAAAAGTTGTTAAATGGTTCTCTTTTTGCTTTCTACCGTGTCATGCATACAGGAGTTGCAGATGGCTAGGTGTGTTTATATAATGTGGGTGAAGTGGCATGCAAACCTGCTGTCATTGGTGCTTAAAACTGATTTTATTACTCAATTCCTTGAGGGAATGGGGAAGTATTCCCTATTTCATTTTCACGTGAGTTCTATAAGGATCTTGATGGTATTTTCAGTTGTTTTTTTTTTTTAAAGATAGTATGATTCTGTGTGTCCTTGTTAAAGAAGTAGAATAGGCCGAAGGAGTTCAACTTCATGATGGGGGAAAATGCTATGTCTGGAACTAGTTAAGTCATGACTTAACTGTGATGTAAATATAGGTCCCTTAATGCTAAAATTGGAGGCAGAGTAATGAAAGGGAGGGGAAGGCAGGGTATTTCAGTGAAAATAAAGACTTCAAAGCTAATGTAATGCTGCCTCTGGTGCCTACTTTACTCTCTGAATCTCAGCTTTCTCACCTGTGAAATAGAAAAAAGTAGTATCTACCGTATAAGATATTTTAAAGAAATGCAGCACGTAATAAATATTTGTTGGTATCACAGGCAAACCTCATTTTCCCATGCTTCCCTTTAGCATGCTTTGCAGATATTGAGTTTTTTACAAATTGAAGGTTTGTGGCAACCCTGTATTGAGGAAGCCTATTAGCAGCACCAGCTTTCCAAAAATATGTGCTCACTTTGTCTCTATCATTGGTAATTCTTGCAATATTTTAAAGTTATCGTTATATCTGCTTTGGTGATCCGTGACAGTGATCTTTGATCTGATTGTTTTGGTGTGCTATGGACCATGCCGTTATAAGATGGCAAACTTAATAATGTGTGTCTGCTGACTGCTCCACTGACCAGTAGTTCCCCCGTCTCTCTTCCTTTCCTTGGGCTTTCCTACTCTTAGAGACAAAATAATATTGAAATGAGGCCAATGAATAATCCTATAGCAGCCTCTGTGTGTGCAAGTGAAAGGAAGAGTTGCAAATCTCTTTCAGTCAAAAGCTAGAAATAATTAAGCTCAATGAAGAAGGGATGTCCCAAACTGAGACAGGTTGAAAGCGAGGCCTCCTCTGCCAAATAGCCAATTTGTGAATCAAAGGAAAAATTCTTGAGGGAAGTGCTACTCCAGTGAACACATAAATGATATGAATGTGAAACAACCTCACTGCTGGTATGGAGAATGTTTTAGTGGCCTGAATAGATGATCAAGCCAGCTACAACATTCTGTAGATCCAAAACCTCATTCAGAACAAGGGTCTAACTCTTTTTAATATTGTGAGGGCTGAGCAAGGTGAGAAAGATGCACAGGAAACGTTTGAAGGTGGTAGAGGTTGGTTTATGAGGTTTAAGGAAAGAAGCCGTCTCCATTGCATAAACATGCAAGGTAAAGCAGAAAGTGCTGCTCTAGAAGCTGCTTCAAGTCACCCAGAAGGTCTGGCTAAGATCACTGCTCAGGGTGGTGATACCAAACAACAGACCTTCAATGTGTATGAAACATCCTTTCACTGGAAGATGCTATCCAGCACTTTCATAGCTAGAGAGGAAAACTCAGTGCATGGCTTCAAAGCTTCTAAGAACAGCCTGCCCTCTTGTGAGGGGCAAATGATGACTTTAAGTTGAAGCCAATGCTGATTTCCCATTCTGATAACCTTAGGGCCCTGAAGAATTAGGCTGAATCTACTCTGTGCTCTGTAAATGGAACAACATGACCTGGATGATGGTACAGGTGTTTAGGGCATAGTCAAGTGAATATTTTAAGTCCACTGTTGATGCCTACTATGCCCTAATGCTCAGAAAAAAATGACTCTTCAGAATATTACCACACATTGATTATGCAGTTGATTACCCAAGACCTCTGATGAAGATGTTCAAGGAGGTGAATGTTGTTTTCATGCTTACTAACAGTTTAACGGTCATTCTGTAGCCCATGGATCAAGGAGTAATTCTGATTTTCAAGTCTTGTTATTTAAGAAATACATTTCAATAAGCTATCACTGCCATAGATAGTGATGCCTCTAATGGATCTGGGAAATGTTAATTGGAAATAATTCACCACTGTAGATGTCATTAAGAACACTTGTGATTCATGGAAAGAGGTCAAAATTATTAACCTTGTACTTTAAGTTCTGGGGTACATGTGCAGATCTTGCAGGATTGTTGCATAGGTATACACACGCCATGGTGGTTTGCTGTCTGCATCCCCCTGTCACCTACATCAGGCATTTCTCCCATTGTTATCCCTCCCCAACCTCCCTGCCCCACACTGTCCCTCCTCTAACCCCCCACCCCACAACATACCCCAGTGTGTGATGCTCCCTTCCCTGTGTCCATGTGTTCTCATTGTTCAACACCTGCCTATGAGTGAGAACATGTGGTGTTTGGTTTTCTGTTCTTGTTTTAGTTTGCTAAGAATGATGGTTTCCAGATTTATCCATGTCCCTACAATTAAAAAAAAATGGACTCAAATTAATATCTGGGTAGCGACATGTGGTGGCATGCACATGTAATCCAAGATACTTGGGAGGCTGAGGCAGGAGGATTAATTGAGCCAGGTGTTCAAGACCAGCCTGAGCAACATAGAGATACCACCTAATGAAAGAAAACCAACAACAACAAAAACTGAACAGTGCTGAGAGCAAAAGCAATACCAAACATAGAGTTTACCGAAAGGATTCTAGATTTGGATGTTAAGAGGCTTAAGATACTCTCCAGAATATTGGAATGGGCAGACTTCTTGAGCAGTGGCCCACAGGCACAAGCAACCAAAGCACAAATGGACCACATCAAGTTAAAGAGCTTCCGCACAGCAAAAGAAACAATCAACAAAGTGAAGAGACAACACACAGAGTGGGAGAACATATTTGCAAACTACCCGTCTGACAAGGGACTAATAACAAGAATATATAAGGAGCTCAGTCAACTCTATAAGAAAAAAATATAGTAATCTGATTTGTAAATGGGCAAAAGATCTGAATAGACATTTTTCAAAAGATGATATGCAAATGGCAGATACATGAAAAGATGCTCAACATCAGTGATCATTCAAAGAAACACAAACCGAACTACAATGAGATATCATCTCACCCCAGTTAAAATGGCTTATATCCACAAAACAGGCAATAACAAAATCTGACAAGGATGTGGAGAAAAGGGAACCCTTGTACACTGGTGGGAATGTAAATTAGTACAACCACGGTGGAGTACAGTTTAGAAGTTCCTCAGAACAACTGAAAACAGAGCTACCATGTGATCCAGCAGTTCCACTCCTAGGCATATGCTCCAAAGAAAGAAAATCAGTATATCAAAACGATATCTGCACTCTCATGTTCATGGCAGCACTGTTTACAATAGCCGAGATTCAGAAGCAACCTAAGTGTCTGTCAACTGACAAACAGATAAAGAAAATACAGTATGTGTACACAGCGGAGTACCATGTGGTCATAAAAAAAGAATGAGATTCAGTCATTTGTAACAACACAGATGGAACTAGAGGTCATTATGTTAAGTGAAATAAACCAGGCACAGAAAGACAAACATCACATGTTCTCACTTATCTGTGGATGCTAAAAGTTCAAACAATTGAACTGATGGAGAGAGTACAGAAGGATGGTTACCAGAGGTTGGGGAGCATAGTCAGAAGGGACAGGAGAAAGGATGGTTAATGGGCACAACAAAAAAACTGAAAGAATAAATAAGACCTAGTATTTGTTAGTACAACAGGGCAACTAGAGCAAAAGGTAATTTAATTGTACATTTTAAATCAGTAAAGGAATATAGTTGGGTTGTTGGAAACACAAAGAATAAATGGTTGAGGTGATGGATACTCTGTTTATCCTCATATGATTATTATGCGTTGCATGCCTTTATCAAAATATCTCATGTAGCCTATAAGTATGTACACCTACTATGTATCCCCAAAAATAAAAAAAATTAAAAGGAAATAAATTTATTAACGTTAACATGAGTTTGTAAGAAGTTGATTCCAATCCTCATGGATGACTTTGAGGTCTTCCAGACTTCAGCACAGGAAGGCACCACAGATGTGGTGAAAATAGCAAGATATCTAGAATTAAATTGGAGCCTGAAGATGTGACCAAATTGCTGCAATCTCATAATAAAATGTCAACAGACGAGGAGAAACAAAGAAAGTAGTTTATTGAGATGGAATCTGCTCCTGTTTGAAGATGCAGTGAACGTCGTTGAAATGACATCCAAGGATATAGAATACTGTGTAAACTTAGTTAGTAAAGCAGTGGTTTTGAGAGGGCTTGAGAAGATTAACTCCAAATTAGAAAATAAATTCTACTGTGGGTAAGATGCTGTCAAACAGCATCACATGCTGTGGAAAAATCTTCCATGAAGGAAATAGCCAAGCAATGCAGCAAATTTCTTTTTATGAGAAATTGCCACAGCCGTCCCAACTTCTAGCAGCCAACACCCTAGTCAGTCAGCAGCCATTAAAATCAAAGCAAGACCTTCCATATGAAAAAAGATTTGTTGAAGGCTCAGTTAATTGTTAGCATTTTTTTTTT
>NW_022438696.1:0-12824 GCF_009761245.1 Sapajus apella
GAGGTGGTTGGATCCAGAAACTAAGGCCATGAGAGTGGAAGCTATGGAGTAGCAGTGTTTACTGATGAGGAAAGTGTTTCTAGATGTTGTCTCTCAAGTTGGATATTGCTTACCTAGTGAGTGTTTTAAACCACACTTGATAGAAGATTCTGGAGGAGAATAGGAGGGAATGTTTCTGAATGAGACACTTACTAAGCCCAGGTGGAGATAGATCTGAGATAGAAGACAGAGCTTTATCTCACATGTTTCTTCTTGCTCAAGGATGGCATGTATAACGTATTTATTGTTATAAATATATTGCAAATGGGAATTCACTTTTTGGATCTAGGTTTGCAGTTCTCTAAAAAGTCAGTCTAATTCTGTCCTATTTTTGTTCGTTCTTTAAATGTTTGAACATGATAATTGTTTAGTTTTGCATAAATCAAGAAAATACAGATTTAAAGCACAAGGGAAGAAAAAGCAATGAAAATCTTTTGTTTTTTAGGTGACCGGAATGAGAAGATGAAAAATCAAATTAAGCAGATGATGGATGTCTCTCGGGTATAATCCTTTTTTAGAGTCCCATAAGTGCCTGTGAATGCTTTCACTGTGTCTCCCTTATATGAATACTTCTCTCTTCTGTAATTTTTAGACACAGACTGCAATATCGGTAGCTGAAGAGGATCTAAAACGATTACAACTTAAGCTAAGAGCCTCCATGTCCACTAAATGTAACCTGGAAGGTAGGTTGCTTCTTGAGAAGAAATTGCTATGTATTGGAACGATGCAAAATTGCATTAGGTAGATAAAGAGTGGTTTCCTGCTTTCATACTTCTCACTCCTCTCAGCACCAAACTCCCAACCAAGTTCCCAAGTTCTTGTGCACACACATAGAGCTCAAATGTTTTACCCTTTACAGACCAGATAAAGAAATTGGAAGATGACCGCAACTCACTGCTATCTGCCAAAGATGGACTGGAAGATGAGTTCAGAACCCTGAGGCTGAAAGGGGAGATTCTGAATGAACTGTATCAGCAGAAGGAGATGGCTTTGCAAAAGTAAGATTTTCATCATTTACTGTTCACTGTCATGTGTCTAAATAAAGGTGTACTAATATAGACAATGTTATCTTTTTTAGGATTACTTATACTTTTTTCCATCTCTAATTAGCACAAATTTGTCTTTCTTCCTATCTGCTTTGTTTCTTATAACCTGCATTTTTCTTTCCTTTCTAACCAGTTGTCAGAAACTGTTGCCTGTAACTCATGTAAGGGGGAGCAGTTGACTGGTACTGGCAGTTACTGCTGTGGAAGTGCTTCTTTTTTGAAGATGTGTCCATGCCTTTTCTGTGGTTCCACGACTTATTTCACTTTCCTTTCTTTGTGGTCAATTATGTTATTTCATTTAAAAAGTCTGAGTGATTTGTATGACATGTGTTTTAGTAGAATAAAAACTTCAAAAAAGGAAATTTTACTTATTAAAGTACATTAAGTTTTGGATTTCACAGAGTCAAATATTCAGACTATATATAATTGTGGCAAAGATGAGGAGTTTTGAATATAGAACTATTTGGTGTATATATTTAGATACTAATCTTCTGAAATACGCATCTCAAATTTTGAGCTAGGTATCTTTTGAAAACCATATTTTTATAATTCATTTCAATTTTTTTCTCCACAAAAACATCTGAATTCTCTAAAAATAGATTGTCTGTGGCAGTTACTATTTGTGTTTGCTCTTATATTTTACTCTATGTTGTATATGGCAGTGTGTGAGAAGACCTCGCTTGCTAAGAAAATTTAACCTTTTAAAATGCTTAGTCTGCTACTGCCGTATGCCATTAAACATTGAAACTATACCATTAACTTTTTCTCTAATTCTTTGCTCACCCAGCAGCCGTTTAGATTTTCCAGATTTTGCTCAGGCCAACTCTAATTGCCTGTCCTGCTTCAGAGAGACATTCCTCATTTCATTACTTTTTAAAAAAAGAGCACGTCTCTGCCTCCAGTAGTAATGTGAATTACTTAATTGGCAACTGTTTTTCTTCATGATCCAGTTAACCCATTTATGTGCCACAACATTCATTCAGTCTCCATGTGTATTTTGTACTCTGCTGTCCACCCCTAAAGTCACTGTGTGTGTTCAGGCTCTTGCCATCTTTTATGCCAGTCCCCTAGCTAATCACCTGTCTATCTTCAGTCTTTCTTATACATCTGCTTCCAAATTCTGATTGTCTCTATAGCTGCTAGAGTGAACTTTCTAAAATACAAGTCTGTCCATGTCATTATGTGCTTGAAGTCTATCAAGTATGCTCCATTCCCTTGAGGGTCAATTCCATACTCCTTAACAGGTACAGAGGCCACTTTCCCCTCAGCTAGCCCTGAGCTGCCTCTCCAGGTGCACTTCCTGTGGTTTCTTCTGTTGCTTCTTGAACTGTAGACACTCAACCGTTCTCCATGCCACTCCAAACTTCTTTGTCTTTATGTATGCTGTTTTTTCTGCAGTAAAAATGTCCTTTATTGTTTCTGCCTGGCAGTCACCTACCTACTCACATGTTCATACTCCTAAAAATCTTTTCTGGAGTCAGTAGCATAAATAAACAGGTAGCTATACAGACTGAGCACTCATTTGCTTCTTAAATGTAATTCCTAAAATATATTTGAGTTTAAATCTACATATTGGTATCTTCTCTTTATTTGATGGCCTGTTCTATGTTCCTTTTTTTGAATTGTTAGAGTACTTTAAATTCTTCTGTTCTTCTCTACTTAAGCTTGGTGGTTACAAGCTGTTCTGCTTGTCTTGTTGTACTTACCTTAAAGGCCACAGTAGGTTTCTTGGACTTATTACAAAGTCTGACATAAGGGAGTTGCCTCTTTCTTCATAGAGGAGTTATCTTTTTTTTTTTTTTTGAAACAGAGTCTCTCTCTGTCGGCAGGCTGGAGTGCAGTGGCACAATCTCGGCTTACTGCAATTTCTGCTTCCTGGGTTCAAGCAATTCTCCTACCTCAAGTAGCTGGGACTACAGGCACCCATCACCATGCCTGACTAATTTTTGTATTTTCAGTAGAGATGTATTTTGTTTCAGTGATGGGGTTTCACCATATTGGCCAGGATGGTCTCAATCTCTTGACCTCATGATCCGCCCACCTCAGCTTCCCAAAGTGCTGGGACTATAGGCGTGAACCACCACACCAGGCACCAGGCTGAGGAGTTACCCCTTTCTGGGCTTTAACTTCCCCCTGACTTAAATGTTATTGTGGTAATGTATTGTAATGCTCTATATAGCTCAAACCACAAAATGTTTTGTGTTTTACAGTGCTATCCTGCTGATACTCAATTTACATACATATTTATAGTTACCATCATACTTTATTCTCCTACATCTTCAGTCTTCCATTTGCTATCACTGTCATTCTATTTGAAGAATATACCTGAATTAAGGTTCAGTGAGTTTATTTTTGTATGAAAGTGTCTTTATTTTGACTCCATTTTAAAAGGATCTTTTTTTTTGAGACAGAGTTTTGCTCTTGTTGCCCAGGCTGGACTGCAACAGTGCGACCTCTGCTCATCGCAACCTCCACCTCCCAGGTTCAAGTGATTATCCTGCCTCAGCCTCCTGAGTAGCTGGGATTACAGGTGTGCACCACCATGCTTAGCTAATTTTTTTTTTTTTTTTTAGTGGAGATGGGGTTTCTCCATGTTGGTCAGACTGGTCTCGAACTCCTGACCTCACCTGCCTTGGGCTCCCAAAGTGCTGAGATTACAGGTGTGAGCCACTGCGCCCAACCTTAAAAGGATCTTTCTACTGGTTATGGAATTTTGATAGTTGTTTAATACCAGCACTTTAAAGGTAACCAATTATCTTCTAGTTTTAAAGTTTCTCTGAGGAATCTATTATCATTCTTATTTTCTCTTTTTCAAATACATCATGCCTTCCCTAGCTGCCTTTAGTCATTTTTCCTTTTGGTTTTTCAGCAATTTTATTGGGAGATGCCTCATGCAGGCTTTTGTCATCACCCCTCCACCTCTACCCTCCTGCTTTTTCTTTTGCATTTATGCTGTTTGAGGTTATAAATATCTCTTGAATTTGGGGCATCTTTTTTCACATATTCCATTTCATTCTCTCTTGTCCTGAGAATCCAGTTAAACATACTAGCATCCCTCATCCTTGCCCAGTGCCCCTACCCTTGCCCAGTGCTCCTACATCCTGAATTTGCTTCATTCTGGATGTTTTCTTCTGACCTATCTTCCAGTGTGCTAAAATCTCACCTCAGTTATCTAATCTGCTGTAATTATTAATTGAGTTCTTTTTGGTTTCACTTACTATTTTTTACCTTTACAGTTTCTGATCCTCTGCTGAAATCCATAATCATGACTTTTACTTCCTTCAATATGTAAGGCACAATTGTTTCAAAATCTATGTGGTAATCCTATTATGTGGAACCCTTATGAGTCTGTTTCTCTTGTCTTTTAGATTGCAATCACATTGTCTTTTCTTATGAAATGCCTGGTTGGTTCTGATGGAGTGGCGAACATTGTTTATGAAAATTGTAGGGGGAATTTGAGGTCCTGGATGATGTTATCATCCTACAGAAAAGATTTGAGATTACCTCTAGCATGTGGTCATCACTTTATTCCAGTTAGCTATTAAGTTCATTGAAAAATGGCTTAGTCTGTTTAAAGAACATTATATTGCCTGTTCAGTACTCCAAGTGTGCAGCTCTTTTCTAGTCTCAACCCAAAGCCTAGGGCTTTTTCTCAGGGGCCTTCTCATTGTCAGCCCTAAACTCACCTCTTGTTTCTCTGAACCCAGGGATCTGTTGAAAGTTGTTCTCAACCTTCGTATATGTCTGGCTTATCTTTAATGTGTGGATGAACCTGGGGGACAATGGCTTAAAATGCCAGACTTACTAATAATACTGTGGTTTTTCCTACTGGATTTTCTTCACTGCCTTATTAGCTTTCTGATGCCTTCAAGCACATTCTTTATATTTTTGTCCATATGTTCTTATTTTCAGTGTTTGCAGACTAACTCATCCATTATTGGAAGCAAAATTCTCTTGAATCTTTAAGACTTGTTTTTTACACATTTCCTTCTAAGCCAGAGTCACAGAGGGATTGTTCTATTCTTATATGAACTTTTTATACATTTAACTGTGAGCTCTTTTAGTGCAGAGGTGGTACTTACCATACCCAAACCTTTATCTTAGCCTCTTAAAAGGTAACTAGTATGTTATAACCACTCACAAAATATATGCTGAAATATTAAATGAGCAGTTATAAAAGAATACATACACTTTTTTCTCTTTGGTGTTAATAATGTTTTTTACTATACCTCCTCTATTTTTGTTTCCAATTTATAGAAAAGTTTCATGTATCTTTTGTATCAGGATTATGAGTAAAGAAGTACAAGGGTAACTACAAGTAGCACTTTTAAACCATTACTTGTTGCTTCCTTTACAATCTGCTTACAGTATGTTGACATCTTGAGCTTGAAATTTATCAGGTTAAAACCAATTTTCAGTACATAGCACCCTGATTACAGGACAGTTTGGATTCTTTTTCTGTTCAACAGACATTGGCAATACTCCGATTTGTCTCTCTGCTTAATCGCGATTCCTTTGAAATAGGTAGGGGAGCTCCATATCTGAAGTGTGAAAATGTTCTGTGGTTAGCTGTACAGTTAGAAGGCATGTTCTAAAACGCCCTTTCATTGGCTGTCTTTAACATGGTACCAGTCTTGGATTGAGAAACAGCCCATAAGAAAATTAATTAGTGGTTTTCCCATGGTTACAAATAAGAGAAGTAATTATCTCCTGTTTTATCCTAATAAGCTTAACTGTGTTAGGTTGATCAGTCCTGGCTTTCTACATTGAAGAAAAGTGAGCATTCATCATTTCAACACAACAGTCTTTCCCATGGGACACATAGTGTTTTTTTTATTACATTTACTTACTAGTAAGGAAAGAGTTATGAGACATTAGAAAATGCAGGTGATGTATCAACAGGCCACAGTTGGATTTTTATCCTAAAAGACAGTTTGAATTCCTTCCTATGACTTTTTATAGTCTGTGCATTTTTAAAAATAAGATAGGAAGTGACATTTTAGTAGAGTATTCCGACAGAATGCCAGGAGGAAAAGAGAAATACTTTCACTGACCACCGGTTTTATCTTAGGAAATTAAGTCAAGAAGAGTATGAGCGACAACAAAGAGAGCAGAGGCTATCAGCTGCTGATGAAAAGGCAGGTTCGGCTGCAGAGGAAGTAAAAACTTACAAGTAAGTTCACCCTCTAAAGACGGTGTCACTGGCTAATGAAACTAGGGGGTTTTTTTTGGCAAAAAAGCATAAATAAATGGTTAGAGGACATGAATACATAAATTCACACAAAAGAAAAACTAAATTTTAAGTTAACAAATGGAAAAACATTAACAAATACCCAGTGCTGGCAAAACTGTAAGGGAACTTGGTTCATGCAAACAGTTCTGGGGGTAGGGGTGGGAGGGGGGCAGTTTGTTGTATGATGTATCAAAAGCCATTAAGGTGATTTTGCAATTTGATAGACCCAGTAGTCCTAACTTTGGGAATTTTTTTATGATATAGTTAAAGGACGAAAAAAGGAAAAAAAAGGTTTATGGTGGAAGATAACAGGGTTATTTGATAAACATATTTAGGAACAGTTAAAGTAGCTCCATTAGGGTACCGTTGTTAGGGTAAGTGTTAACGTAGTCATATTGATTGGGTTTTTATTTGGTTGTGCTTTAACTCATAAAGCCAAGTGTAATTCTTAGGCGGAGAATAGAAGAAATGGAGAATGAATTACAGAAAACAGAGCGATTATTTAAAAACCAGGTAATTATTCTAGTCTCTCATTTAGTGCCCAGAATTCTTTGATAATTAATACAGGTTATTATAATGAATCTGTAAGCATATTTTGTGATGTATTATCTTTTTCAGATAGCTACCCATGAGAAGAAAGCTCATGAAAACTGGGTAAGATTTCTTTTTTCTTTCCTTTATTTGGTGCATAGTCTCCTAGAACTTAATTTGAATGTATTTCTTCAATAGCTCAAAGCTCGTGCTGCAGAAAGAGCTATAGCTGAAGAGAAAATGGAAGCTACAAACTTGAGACACAAGTATGTGATTTTGATGCCTATGTTTTCAGTGTTACCTCTTAAGGAATTGGATTCTGTTTCATATTTAAGTCTTTCTTAAATACTCTTTCTCTATATTCAAGACTATTAGAATTCACGGAAAAGATGACAATCCTGCAAGAAGAACCTGTGATTGTAAAACCAATGCTGGGAAGACGAAATACACAAAACCCTCCCCAGAGAGGTAAGGGAGCAACTTGTAAAGGGCAACAGTCTATTTTGGGTGTAAAATGTATATAAATGACTGTTGTTTCTGTGTATAATGGTTATGATACCCTAAAAATAATTGCAAGAACTTAAGAACAAAAGGCGGTCATAAAATGGTAACAAGACGCTGTCATCTTTAGATCCTCTGAGCCAGAATGGCTCTTTTGGCCCATCCCCTGTGAGTGGTGGAGAATGCTCCCCTCCACTGACAGTGGAGCCACCTGTGAGACTGCTCTCTGCTACTCTCAGTCGAAGAGGTATGCCTAGAAGTGAATTTGGTGAGCATTCACATGTTTCATTGCAATACTGTTTCAGGTGGCTTTTTCCATTTTATTTGAGGATTCTAATGCAAGCAACACTTTAGAATTTGGATCTGTCCAGCATAGAAAAGAAAATTTATTAATTTATCTTGACGGATAAGTATTCAACTGCAAGGTTTGTTGTAGAACAGAAAGCATTTATTATTTCCCTTGAGGCCCTTTTATTGTTTGTTTTTTTTAATTTTTTTTTCTATGAATTGCAAGTCTTTATATTTACATTAAATTTCTTTGGGATTCCTGTTCCAAATACAGCTGACCCTTGAACAACACAGGTTTGATTTGTGCAGGTCTGTTTATATGCAGAGTTTTTCCAAAAAATACCTTGGGAAATTTTTTAGAACTTGCAATAATTTGAAAGACGTGGCAAATGAACCACACAACCTAGAAATATTTTTTAAAATTGTGTATGATAAGAATGCATGAAATATATGTAGATACTAGTCTACTTTATCATATACTATTGTAAAATATACAAAAACCTATTTCAAAAAATTTATCAAAACTTGAACACACAAACACATGTATACATGACACCATTCACAATTGGGAGAAAGTAAACACATGTAAAGACACAGTATTAAATCATAAATGCATAAAGTAAACGTAATATCTCCTGGTTCTTCTGCATTCTTTATGTTTAATGCAATAACATAAACCTTGAATAACACCATGTGACCCAAATGCAATATCACTAGTGATGCTGGAAGTATTCTCAAGAAGCAAAGTCATGATATTACTAGAAAAGTGGAATTGTTTTGATATACACCATAGATTGGAGTGTGAAAAAGCAGTTATCTGTCATTTCTGTCAGATGATTCATCTGGTAAACAGATCCTGTACACTTACAGTATAGACAAATACAATACAGTATTGTACATGCATTTCCTCTTAAAATTTCAGTAACATTTTCTTTAGCTTACTCTTTAACGTAAGAATACAGTATACTATATATATGTATATATATATAGTGTGTATATATATATATAGTATATATATATATTATATATATATAGTGTGTATATATATATATATATATATACAGAATATGTGTTAATCAACTGTTTATGTTATTGGTAAGGCTTCTGGTAAATAGTAGGCTATGTATTAGTAGGTAGGCTTTAGGGAGTCAAAAGTTACCTGTGGGTTTTTGACTCCACAGGGTATCAGCACACCTAATCCCTGCATTGTTCAACAATCAACTGTATTTGCATTAGCAACGTTATAGTTTATGAGGCATACCGGTTTCGACTTCTCATTACTATACGTAGTATGAAATGTGGTTGAGTCTATTTTGAATCCTAAATATGTCTATAATAGTAAGATATGGAAGTCGGATTATATATACACTGAACAATAATCACAATGTAGAATACTGTATATAGAAGTCTGTAGCTTGAAGTGTAGACCAAAACCATTAATGTACAGGATTTATTGTTCTTTCAGTGCAGTGCATATCCTTTTTTTTTTTTTTTTTTTTGAGACGGAGATTCGCTCTTGTTACCCAGGCTGGAGTAAAATGGCGCAGTCTTGGCTTACGCAATCTCCACCTCCTGGGTTCAGGCAATTCTCCTGCCTCAGCCTCCTGAGTAGCTGGGATTACAGGCACATGCCACCATGCCCAGCTAATTTTTTGTATGTTTAGTAGAGACAGGGTTTCACCATTTTGACCAGGATGGTCTCAATCTCTTTACCTTGTGATACAGGCTCCTTAACCCCCCAAAGTGCAGGAATTACAGGCGTGCAACATGGCGCACGGCACAGTATTTATATTTTAATTCTTTAAGTCCGTGAATAAGTTATAAATGATTTGCCTTCATGAGTATTGGGAGACCCGTTTTTAATGTTGCTTTCCAGATAGACTTGAACCCTAACCTGTATACAATTTGTTATTTCTTTTGAAAAATATATACAATTGCTCTGTTATTTCTTTCACAAGGATGTGTGGATGGGTCTCTGTCTCACCCTCAGTGGCCTGCTGAGGCATCTGGAAAAGCCTCTCCTCCTGGTAAGGGAGAAAGAGTGTTTAAAGAGTCTAAAGCCATGCAGGAAGTGGGGAGAGGATTTTTTTTAAACTACTCATAGAGTACACAAGTCAGAGTAGGCCTATGTCAGTTATCTGGTCTTTAACAGATGCAGAATCTGGTACAGCTGGCATGATGAACAACAACTCAAGAGGCTCTTCCCCTACCAGGGTGATGGATGAAGGCAAGGTAAACGTACCCATTTTGAATAGTTATTTCAAGAACACATAGCTATTCCTACAACTCTCTCTTTGCTTCATCTCCTATTTGTGTGTTCTATCGTCACGGTCTCATTTATTTTTCTAAAAAAGCAAACTGTTCTCCAAGAGCATGAAGTCCCCTCAGTTCCCAGCATTACGTCTTCAGCTGAGCATCCAGTAGCAGTAAGTACTTAGAAGTGTGGACTGAACTGGGCAGTAAATTGCCTGGCGATATTGATCTTACTTTTGTCTTGACTTGGGAGTGGTGCTGAAATCTGACTGATTTGTTGGCCTTTTTTCCTCTCTCCTGTTTGGTTAGACATTTATCCTGTGTAGAGCATTTGCTGTAACTGTAATTAACTGAAACGAAAGTGAAAAGTCCCCACTCTTCTGTATTTCAGTGTTTAATGATCTCATGCAATGTAAATTCATTGTAAATTGTATAATTCCTTATTATGTCTTCATTTGGACATGTGCTATATAAGAATATCTGCAATTGTGTATTAGGCAAAACCTCTTGTGAATGATCTGAAATTACAGATTGATAACAGAAAAATGTTTGTTGGAAGTGCAGTGCTGAATAGGGGAAGTTTGTAATTACCCATTGAGCCAGTTCTCAGCAGTGTCCTTAAACAGTATTCACATAAGTGTGTTCTCTAGTAAATTGTTTAGCTGTTAAGTCTGGTAAGTCCTCTGATCATACCTCACCATGCTTCTCTGTATTGAAATCAAAGTACATTTATTTTAATGATTGAGAGTTTCCAAATCACTTCCCCATAGGAAATGATAAGTCGGTGTCTCAGAGTAGGCGGTATTAATTGTGAATGAAGGTAAATAGAGTGTGCCTGTGTAATTTGTGTATATAACATTGTTTCTCTTGGAACATGCTTTCAAGTTCCAGCACATGACTCGAGGAATACACAACTCTTGTGAAATCTTTTTATCCAAGGGCAACTTGGATAAGACCCAAGACCCCTTTGAAGTAGACTTCAAAGGCAGTAGAGACTACTTTATTAGAGAGGAGAAGTAGAGGTGGGAAGGACATGGTCTTGGAGTCAAACCTGGCATTGAATTCCAGCCCAGTTTGTTACATGCTGTCTGACTGTCAGCAAATTATGTAATACTCTCTGTGTCTGTGTTCCTGCATATTTAGAAGAAGATGGTCCTATTAGAGATCTAGAGATAGGAGAATTCGAGTTAACATATGTAAGGCCTGTTGAAGGTACTCGGAATAATTGCTATGACATGGTAGAGAATGGATTTTTCATTCCCTCTCATTCTCTGCATTCTAAATCTGGAAATTATTGTGACAGGAGGGATGTGCAGAGGGAGTGACTGCCTTAGAAATAGTATTAGTCAGGAATGACTTCCCTTTATAACCTCTTTTTTCCCTTCCATGTGCAGATATAAGCAAAAATACGATTATAGCAAAAGTGTTCACTCCGGTGACGTAAATTTAACCTTTCTAAGCTGTCAGTGGGAACAAATGAGAGCGGTAGTTGTCACACTAATTCTGCTCTCTGGACAAGTGCCTAACATGTTCTTCATTGGGTTTTAGTTTTTACTGGTGTTGGTACTTTTGTCTGTCATACCAGAGTATTTCAAAATGTCAATTGCTTCTATTCTGTAGGTTAATAGTACTCCAAAAGGGCCCCCTCCTTTCCCGGGAGCCCCTCTTATGAGCATCCCCATAGGAGGCCCTGTACCACCATCCATTCCATATGGACCACCACCTCAGCTCTATGGACCTTTCGGGCCTCGGCCAATTCCTCCACCCTTTGGTAAGATGATCTGAACAGTAGTGATTAACTTGTAAGGCATGCTTATCTTCTCTCTCTATCCCTGGCTGAAACAACTGCAAATGCAAGGCTTTGCAATGCAGCAATGAAGGTAGCTGAGTACATTGTAACTTCTCCCCCAAGGTTCTTAAGACACAAAGGGTGCTGCATAATGTCCTGTGATTAGATGGACAACAATTGTCTCTAATAGAACAAGGAACGGGGCTATTTATAAAAAGCCAGAAATATTCCGCACGTGTTCTTTTAACATCTCTGGCTGTGTACTAGGTCATCTTTATGTCCTCTGAGCCAGAATGGCTCTTTTGGCCCATCCACTGTGAGTGGTGGAGAATGCTCCCGTCCACTGACAGTGGAGCCAGCTGTGAGACCGCTCTCTGCTACTCTCAGTCGAAGAGATGTGCCTAGAAGTGAATTTGGTGAGCATTCACAGGTTTCCTTGCGATAGTGTTTCAGGTGCCTTTTCTACTTTTATTTGAGGATTCTAATGCAAACAACACTTTAGAATTTGGGTCTGTCCAGCATAGAAAATAAAATTTCTTAATTTGCCTTGGTGGATAAGTATTCAACTGCAAGGTTTGTTGTAGAACAGACAGCATTTATTATTTCCCTTGAGGTCCTTTTATTGTTTCTTTTCCATTTTTTACTATGAATTGTAAGCCTTTACCTTTACTTGAAAGTTCTCTGGGATTCCTCTTCCAAATACAGCTGACCCTTGAACAAAACACTTTGACTTGTGCAGGTCCGTTTACATGCAGAGTTTTTTCAAAAATTACCTTGGGAAATTTTTTGGAACTTTGCAATAATTTCAAAGAACTTGCCTATGAACCACAAGGCCTAGAAATATTAAAAAAAATTAGGTATGTCATGAATGCATAAAATATATATAGATACTAGTCTACTTTATCATATACTGTTGTAAAATATACAAAAATCTGTTTCAAAAAGTTTATGGAAGCTTGCACACACAAACACAGATATACATGACGCCATTCACAATTGGGAGAAAGTAAACACATGTAAAGACACAGTATTGAATCATAGATGCATAAAGGTGGCTATAGTACACACTGTACCACTACAATAATTTCACGACCATTGCCTGTTGCTGTGGCAGTGAGCTCAAGTGTGGCGAGTATCAGCTTTA
>NW_022438697.1:0-12822 GCF_009761245.1 Sapajus apella
GAGGTGGTTGGATCCAGAAACTAAGGCCATGAGAGTGGAAGCTATGGGGTAGCAGTGTTTACTGATGAGGAAAGTGTTTCTAGATGTTGTCTCTCAAGTTGGATATTGCTTACCTAGTGAGTGTTTTAAACCACACTTGATAGAAGATTCTGGAGGCGAATAGGAGGGAATGTTTCTGAATGAGACACTTACTAAGCCCAGGTGGAGATAGATCTGAGATAGAAGACAGAGCTTTATCTCACATGTTTCTTCTTGCTCAAGGATGGCATGTATAACGTATTTATTGTTATAAATATATTGCAAATGGGAATTCACTTTTTGGATCTAGGTTTGCAGTTCTCTAAAAAGTCAGTCTAATTCTGTCCTATTTTTGTTCGTTCTTTAAATGTTTGAACATGATAATTGTTTAGTTTTGCATAAATCAAGAAAATACAGATTTAAAGCACAAGGGAAGAAAAAGCAATGAAAATCTTTTGTTTTTTAGGTGACCGGAATGAGAAGATGAAAAATCAAATTAAGCAGATGATGGATGTCTCTCGGGTATAATCCTTTTTTAGAGTCCCATAAGTGCCTGTGAATGCTTTCACTGTGTCTCCCTTATATGAATACTTCTCTCTTCTGTAATTTTTAGACACAGACTGCAATATCGGTAGCTGAAGAGGATCTAAAACGATTACAACTTAAGCTAAGAGCCTCCATGTCCACTAAATGTAACCTGGAAGGTAGGTTGCTTCTTGAGAAGAAATTGCTATGTATTGGAACGATGCAAAATTGCATTAGGTAGATAAAGAGTGGTTTCCTGCTTTCATACTTCTCACTCCTCTCAGCACCAAACTCCCAACCAAGTTCCCAAGTTCTTGTGCACACACATAGAGCTCAAATGTTTTACCCTTTACAGACCAGATAAAGAAATTGGAAGATGACCGCAACTCACTGCTATCTGCCAAAGATGGACTGGAAGATGAGTTCAGAACCCTGAGGCTGAAAGGGGAGATTCTGAATGAACTGTATCAGCAGAAGGAGATGGCTTTGCAAAAGTAAGATTTTCATCATTTACTGTTCACTGTCATGTGTCTAAATAAAGGTGTACTAATATAGACAATGTTATCTTTTTTAGGATTACTTATACTTTTTTCCATCTCTAATTAGCACAAATTTGTCTTTCTTCCTATCTGCTTTGTTTCTTATAACCTGCATTTTTCTTTCCTTTCTAACCAGTTGTCAGAAACTGTTGCCTGTAACTCATGTAAGGGGGAGCAGTTGACTGGTACTGGCAGTTACTGCTGTGGAAGTGCTTCTTTTTTGAAGATGTGTCCATGCCTTTTCTGTGGTTCCACGACTTATTTCACTTTCCTTTCTTTGTGGTCAATTATGTTATTTCATTTAAAAAGTCTGAGTGATTTGTATGACATGTGTTTTAGTAGAATAAAAACTTCAAAAAAGGAAGTTTTACTTATTAAAGTACATTAAGTTTTGGATTTCACAGAGTCAAATATTCAGACTATATATAATTGTGGCAAAGATGAGGAGTTTTGAATATAGAACTATTTGGTGTATATATTTAGATACTAATCTTCTGAAATACGCATCTCAAATTTTGAGCTAGGTATCTTTTGAAAACCATATTTTTATAATTCATTTCAATTTTTTTCTCCACAAAAACATCTGAATTCTCTAAAAATAGATTGTCTGTGGCAGTTACTATTTGTGTTTGCTCTTATATTTTACTCTATGTTGTATATGGCAGTGTGTGAGAAGACCTCGCTTGCTAAGCAAATTTAACCTTTTAAAATGCTTAGTCTGCTACTGCCGTATGCCATTAAACATTGAAACTATACCATTAACTTTTTCTCTAATTCTTTGCTCACCCAGCAGCCATTTAGATTTTCCAGATTTTGCTCAGGCCAACTCTAATTGCCTGTCCTGCTTCAGAGAGACATTCCTCATTTCATTACTTTTTAAAAAAAGAGCACGTCTCTGCCTCCAGTAGTAATGTGAATTACTTAATTGGCAACTGTTTTTCTTCATGATCCAGTTAACCCATTTATGTGCCACAACATTCATTCAGTCTCCATGTGTATTTTGTACTCTGCTGTCCACCCCTAAAGTCACTGTGTGTGTTCAGGCTCTTGCCATCTTTTATGCCAGTCCCCTAGCTAATCACCTGTCTATCTTCAGTCTTTCTTATACATCTGCTTCCAAATTCTGATTGTCTCTATAGCTGCTAGAGTGAACTTTCTAAAATACAAGTCTGTCCATGTCATTATGTGCTTGAAGTCTATCAAGTATGCTCCATTCCCTTGAGGGTCAATTCCATACTCCTTAACAGGTACAGAGGCCACTTTCCCCTCAGCTAGCCCTGAGCTGCCTCACCAGGTGCACTTCCTGTGGTTTCTTCTGTTGCTTCTTGAACTGTAGACACTCAACCGTTCTCCATGCCACTCCAAACTTCTTTGTCTTTATGTATGCTGTTTTTTCTGCAGTAAAAATGTCCTTTATTGTTTCTGCCTGGCAGTCACCTACCTACTCACATGTTCATACTCCTAAAAATCTTTTCTGGAGTCAGTAGCATAAATAAACAGGTAGCTATACAGACTGAGCACTCATTTGCTTCTTAAATGTAATTCCTAAAATATATTTGAGTTTAAATCTACATATTGGTATCTTCTCTTTATTTGATGGCCTGTTCTATGTTCCTTTTTTTGAATTGTTAGAGTACTTTAAATTCTTCTGTTCTTCTCTACTTAAGCTTGGTGGTTACAAGCTGTTCTGCTTGTCTTGTTGTACTTACCTTAAAGGCCACAGTAGGTTTCTTGGACTTATTACAAAGTCTGACATAAGGGAGTTGCCTCTTTCTTCATAGAGGAGTTATCTTTTTTTTTTTTTTGAAACAGAGTCTCTCTCTGTCGGCAGGCTGGAGTGCAGTGGCACAATCTCGGCTTACTGCAATTTCTGCTTCCTGGGTTCAAGCAATTCTCCTACCTCAAGTAGCTGGGACTACAGGCACCCATCACCATGCCTGACTAATTTTTGTATTTTCAGTAGAGATGTATTTTGTTTCAGTGATGGGGTTTCACCATATTGGCCAGGATGGTCTCAATCTCTTGACCTCATGATCCGCCCACCTCAGCTTCCCAAAGTGCTGGGACTATAGGCGTGAACCACCACACCAGGCACCAGGCTGAGGAGTTACCCCTTTCTGGGCTTTAACTTCCCCCTGACTTAAATGTTATTGTGGTAATGTATTGTAATGCTCTATATAGCTCAAACCACAAAATGTTTTGTGTTTTACAGTGCTATCCTGCTGATACTCAATTTACATACATATTTATAGTTACCATCATACTTTATTCTCCTACATCTTCAGTCTTCCATTTGCTATCACTGTCATTCTATTTGAAGAATATACCTGAATTAAGGTTCAGTGAGTTTATTTTTGTATGAAAGTGTCTTTATTTTGACTCCATTTTAAAAGGATCTTTTTTTTTGAGACAGAGTTTTGCTCTTGTTGCCCAGGCTGGACTGCAACAGTGCGACCTCTGCTCATCGCAACCTCCACCTCCCAGGTTCAAGTGATTATCCTGCCTCAGCCTCCTGAGTAGCTGGGATTACAGGTGTGCACCACCATGCTTAGCTAATTTTTTTTTTTTTTTTTAGTGGAGATGGGGTTTCTCCATGTTGGTCAGACTGGTCTCGAACTCCTGACCTCACCTGCCTTGGGCTCCCAAAGTGCTGAGATTACAGGTGTGAGCCACTGCGCCCAACCTTAAAAGGATCTTTCTACTGGTTATGGAATTTTGATAGTTGTTTAATACCAGCACTTTAAAGGTAACCAATTATCTTCTAGTTTTAAAGTTTCTCTGAGGAATCTATTATCATTCTTATTTTCTCTTTTTCAAATACATCATGCCTTCCCTAGCTGCCTTTAGTCATTTTTCCTTTTGGTTTTTCAGCAATTTTATTGGGAGATGCCTCATGCAGGCTTTTGTCATCACCCCTCCACCTCTACCCTCCTGCTTTTTCTTTTGCATTTATGCTGTTTGAGGTTATAAATATCTCTTGAATTTGGGGCATCTTTTTTCACATATTCCATTTCATTCTCTCTTGTCCTGAGAATCCAGTTAAACATACTAGCATCCCTCATCCTTGCCCAGTGCCCCTACCCTTGCCCAGTGCTCCTACATCCTGAATTTGCTTCATTCTGGATGTTTTCTTCTGACCTATCTTCCAGTGTGCTAAAATCTCACCTCAGTTATCTAATCTGCTGTAATTATTAATTGAGTTCTTTTTGGTTTCACTTACTATTTTTTACCTTTACAGTTTCTGATCCTCTGCTGAAATCCATAATCATGACTTTTACTTCCTTCAATATGTAAGGCACAATTGTTTCAAAATCTATGTGGTAATCCTATTATGTGGAACCCTTATGAGTCTGTTTCTCTTGTCTTTTAGATTGCAATCACATTGTCTTTTCTTATGAAATGCCTGGTTGGTTCTGATGGAGTGGCGAACATTGTTTATGAAAATTGTAGGGGGAATTTGAGGTCCTGGATGATGTTATCATCCTACAGAAAAGATTTGAGATTACCTCTAGCATGTGGTCATCACTTTATTCCAGTTAGCTATTAAGTTCATTGAAAAATGGCTTAGTCTGTTTAAAGAACATTATATTGCCTGTTCAGTACTCCAAGTGTGCAGCTCTTTTCTAGTCTCAACCCAAAGCCTAGGGCTTTTTCTCAGGGGCCTTCTCATTGTCAGCCCTAAACTCACCTCTTGTTTCTCTGAACCCAGGGATCTGTTGAAAGTTGTTCTCAACCTTCGTATATGTCTGGCTTATCTTTAATGTGTGGATGAACCTGGGGGACAATGGCTTAAAATGCCAGACTTACTAATAATACTGTGGTTTTTCCTACTGGATTTTCTTCACTGCCTTATTAGCTTTCTGATGCCTTCAAGCACATTCTTTATATTTTTGTCCATATGTTCTTATTTTCAGTGTTTGCAGACTAACTCATCCATTATTGGAAGCAAAATTCTCTTGAATCTTTAAGACTTGTTTTTTACACATTTCCTTCTAAGCCAGAGTCACAGAGGGATTGTTCTATTCTTATATGAACCTTTTATACATTTAACTGTGAGCTCTTTTAGTGCAGAGGTGGTACTTACCATACCCAAACCTTTATCTTAGCCTCTTAAAAGGTAACTAGTATGTTATAACCACTCACAAAATATATGCTGAAATATTAAATGAGCAGTTATAAAAGAATACATACACTTTTTTCTCTTTGGTGTTAATAATGTTTTTTACTATAGCTCCTCTATTTTTGTTTCCAATTTATAGAAAAGTTTCATGTATCTTTTGTATCAGGATTATGAGTAAAGAAGTACAAGGGTAACTACAAGTAGCACTTTTAAACCATTACTTGTTGCTTCCTTTACAATCTGCTTACAGTATGTTGACATCTTGAGCTTGAAATTTATCAGGTTAAAACCAATTTTCAGTACATAGCACCCTGATTACAGGACAGTTTGGATTCTTTTTCTGTTCAACAGACATTGGCAATACTCCGATTTGTCTCTCTGCTTAATCGCGATTCCTTTGAAATAGGTAGGGGAGCTCCATATCTGAAGTGTGAAAATGTTCTGTGGTTAGCTGTACAGTTAGAAGGCATGTTCTAAAACGCCCTTTCATTGGCTGTCTTTAACATGGTACCAGTCTTGGATTGAGAAACAGCCCATAAGAAAATTAATTAGTGGTTTTCCCATGGTTACAAATAAGAGAAGTAATTATCTCCTGTTTTATCCTAATAAGCTTAACTGTGTTAGGTTGATCAGTCCTGGCTTTCTACATTGAAGAAAAGTGAGCATTCATCATTTCAACACAACAGTCTTTCCCATGGGACACATAGTGTTTTTTTTATTACATTTACTTACTAGTAAGGAAAGAGTTATGAGACATTAGAAAATGCAGGTGATGTATCAACAGGCCACAGTTGGATTTTTATCCTAAAAGACAGTTTGAATTCCTTCCTATGACTTTTTATAGTCTGTGCATTTTTAAAAATAAGATAGGAAGTGACATTTTAGTAGAGTATTCCGACAGAATGCCAGGAGGAAAAGAGAAATACTTTCACTGACCACCGGTTTTATCTTAGGAAATTAAGTCAAGAAGAGTATGAGCGACAACAAAGAGAGCAGAGGCTATCAGCTGCTGATGAAAAGGCAGGTTCGGCTGCAGAGGAAGTAAAAACTTACAAGTAAGTTCACCCTCTAAAGACGGTGTCACTGGCTAATGAAACTAGGGGGTTTTTTTTGGCAAAAAAGCATAAATAAATGGTTAGAGGACATGAATACATAAATTCACACAAAAGAAAAACTAAATTTTAAGTTAACAAATGGAAAAACATTAACAAATACCCAGTGCTGGCAAAACTGTAAGGGAACTTGGTTCATGCAAACAGTTCTGGGGGTAGGGGTGGGAGGGGGGCAGTTTGTTGTATGATGTATCAAAAGCCATTAAGGTGATTTTGCAATTTGATAGACCCAGTAGTCCTAACTTTGGGAATTTTTTTATGATATAGTTAAAGGACGAAAAAAGGAAAAAAAAGGTTTATGGTGGAAGATAACAGGGTTATTTGATAAACATATTTAGGAACAGTTAAAGTAGCTCCATTAGGGTACCGTTGTTAGGGTAAGTGTTAACGTAGTCATATTGATTGGGTTTTTATTTGGTTGTGCTTTAACTCATAAAGCCAAGTGTAATTCTTAGGCGGAGAATAGAAGAAATGGAGAATGAATTACAGAAAACAGAGCGATTATTTAAAAACCAGGTAATTATTCTAGTCTCTCATTTAGTGCCCAGAATTCTTTGATAATTAATACAGGTTATTATAATGAATCTGTAAGCATATTTTGTGATGTATTATCTTTTTCAGATAGCTACCCATGAGAAGAAAGCTCATGAAAACTGGGTAAGATTTCTTTTTTCTTTCCTTTATTTGGTGCATAGTCTCCTAGAACTTAATTTGAATGTATTTCTTCAATAGCTCAAAGCTCGTGCTGCAGAAAGAGCTATAGCTGAAGAGAAAATGGAAGCTACAAACTTGAGACACAAGTATGTGATTTTGATGCCTATGTTTTCAGTGTTACCTCTTAAGGAATTGGATTCTGTTTCATATTTAAGTCTTTCTTAAATACTCTTTCTCTATATTCAAGACTATTAGAATTCACGGAAAAGATGACAATCCTGCAAGAAGAACCTGTGATTGTAAAACCAATGCTGGGAAGACGAAATACACAAAACCCTCCCCAGAGAGGTAAGGGAGCAACTTGTAAAGGGCAACAGTCTATTTTGGGTGTAAAATGTATATAAATGACTGTTGTTTCTGTGTATAATGGTTATGATACCCTAAAAATAATTGCAAGAACTTAAGAACAAAAGGCGGTCATAAAATGGTAACAAGACGCTGTCATCTTTAGATCCTCTGAGCCAGAATGGCTCTTTTGGCCCATCCCCTGTGAGTGGTGGAGAATGCTCCCCTCCACTGACAGTGGAGCCACCTGTGAGACTGCTCTCTGCTACTCTCAGTCGAAGAGGTATGCCTAGAAGTGAATTTGGTGAGCATTCACATGTTTCATTGCAATACTGTTTCAGGTGGCTTTTTCCATTTTATTTGAGGATTCTAATGCAAGCAACACTTTAGAATTTGGATCTGTCCAGCATAGAAAAGAAAATTTATTAATTTATCTTGACGGATAAGTATTCAACTGCAAGGTTTGTTGTAGAACAGAAAGCATTTATTATTTTCCTTGAGGTCCTTTCATTGTTTTTTATTTATTTATTTTTTTAATTTGAATTGTAAGCCTTTATCTTTACATTAAATTTCTGTGGGATTCCTGTTCCAAATACAGCTGACCCTTGAACAACACAGGTTTGATTTGTGCAGGTCTGTTTATATGCAGAGTTTTTCCAAAAAATACCTTGGGAAATTTTTTAGAACTTGCAATAATTTGAAAGACGTGGCAAATGAACCACACAACCTAGAAATATTTTTTAAAATTGTGTATGATAAGAATGCATGAAATATATGTAGATACTAGTCTACTTTATCATATACTATTGTAAAATATACAAAAACCTATTTCAAAAAATTTATCAAAACTTGAACACACAAACACATGTATACATGACACCATTCACAATTGGGAGAAAGTAAACACATGTAAAGACACAGTATTAAATCATAAATGCATAAAGTAAACGTAATATCTCCTGGTTCTTCTGCATTCTTTATGTTTAATGCAATAACATAAACCTTGAATAACACCATGTGACCCAAATGCAATATCACTAGTGATGCTGGAAGTATTCTCAAGAAGCAAAGTCATGATATTACTAGAAAAGTGGAATTGTTTTGATATACACCATAGATTGGAGTGTGAAAAAGCAGTTATCTGTCATTTCTGTCAGATGATTCATCTGGTAAACAGATCCTGTACACTTACAGTATAGACAAATACAATACAGTATTGTACATGCATTTCCTCTTAAAATTTCAGTAACATTTTCTTTAGCTTACTCTTTAACGTAAGAATACAGTATACTATATATATGTATATATATATAGTGTGTATATATATATATAGTATATATATATATTATATATATATAGTGTGTATATATATATATATATATATACAGAATATGTGTTAATCAACTGTTTATGTTATTGGTAAGGCTTCTGGTAAATAGTAGGCTATGTATTAGTAGGTAGGCTTTAGGGAGTCAAAAGTTACCTGTGGGTTTTTGACTCCACAGGGTATCAGCACACCTAATCCCTGCATTGTTCAACAATCAACTGTATTTGCATTAGCAACGTTATAGTTTATGAGGCATACCGGTTTCGACTTCTCATTACTATACGTAGTATGAAATGTGGTTGAGTCTATTTTGAATCCTAAATATGTCTATAATAGTAAGATATGGAAGTCGGATTATATATACACTGAACAATAATCACAATGTAGAATACTGTATATAGAAGTCTGTAGCTTGAAGTGTAGACCAAAACCATTAATGTACAGGATTTATTGTTCTTTCAGTGCAGTGCATATCCTTTTTTTTTTTTTTTTTTTTGAGACGGAGATTCGCTCTTGTTACCCAGGCTGGAGTAAAATGGCGCAGTCTTGGCTTACGCAATCTCCACCTCCTGGGTTCAGGCAATTCTCCTGCCTCAGCCTCCTGAGTAGCTGGGATTACAGGCACATGCCACCATGCCCAGCTAATTTTTTGTATGTTTAGTAGAGACAGGGTTTCACCATTTTGACCAGGATGGTCTCAATCTCTTTACCTTGTGATACAGGCTCCTTAACCCCCCAAAGTGCAGGAATTACAGGCGTGCAACATGGCGCACGGCACAGTATTTATATTTTAATTCTTTAAGTCCGTGAATAAGTTATAAATGATTTGCCTTCATGAGTATTGGGAGACCCGTTTTTAATGTTGCTTTCCAGATAGACTTGAACCCTAACCTGTATACAATTTGTTATTTCTTTTGAAAAATATATACAATTGCTCTGTTATTTCTTTCACAAGGATGTGTGGATGGGTCTCTGTCTCACCCTCAGTGGCCTGCTGAGGCATCTGGAAAAGCCTCTCCTCCTGGTAAGGGAGAAAGAGTGTTTAAAGAGTCTAAAGCCATGCAGGAAGTGGGGAGAGGATTTTTTTTAAACTACTCATAGAGTACACAAGTCAGAGTAGGCCTATGTCAGTTATCTGGTCTTTAACAGATGCAGAATCTGGTACAGCTGGCATGATGAACAACAACTCAAGAGGCTCTTCCCCTACCAGGGTGATGGATGAAGGCAAGGTAAACGTACCCATTTTGAATAGTTATTTCAAGAACACATAGCTATTCCTACAACTCTCTCTTTGCTTCATCTCCTATTTGTGTGTTCTATCGTCACGGTCTCATTTATTTTTCTAAAAAAGCAAACTGTTCTCCAAGAGCATGAAGTCCCCTCAGTTCCCAGCATTACGTCTTCAGCTGAGCATCCAGTAGCAGTAAGTACTTAGAAGTGTGGACTGAACTGGGCAGTAAATTGCCTGGCGATATTGATCTTACTTTTGTCTTGACTTGGGAGTGGTGCTGAAATCTGACTGATTTGTTGGCCTTTTTTCCTCTCTCCTGTTTGGTTAGACATTTATCCTGTGTAGAGCATTTGCTGTAACTGTAATTAACTGAAACGAAAGTGAAAAGTCCCCACTCTTCTGTATTTCAGTGTTTAATGATCTCATGCAATGTAAATTCATTGTAAATTGTATAATTCCTTATTATGTCTTCATTTGGACATGTGCTATCTAAGAATATCTGCAATTGTGTATTAGGCAAAACATCTTGTGAATGATCTGAAATTACAGATTGATAACAGAAAAATGTTTGTTGGAAGTGCAGTGCTGAATAGGGGAAGTTTGTAATTACCCATCGAGCCAGTTCTCAGCAGTGTCCTTAAACAGTATTCACATAAGTGTGTTCTCTAGTAAATTGTTTAGCTGTTAAGTCTGGTAAGTCCTCTGATCATACCTCACCATGCTTCTCTGTATTGAAATCAAAGTACATTTATTTTAATGATTGAGAGTTTCCAAATCACTTCCCCATAGGAAATGATAAGTCGGTGTCTCAGAGTAGGCGGTATTACTTGTGAATGAAGGTAAATAGAGTGTGCCTGTGTAATTTGTGTATATAACATTGTTTCTCTTGGAACATGCTTTCAAGTTCCAGCACATGACTCGAGGAATACACAACTCTTGAGAAATCTTTTTATCCAAGGGCACCTTGGATAAGACCCAAGACCCCTTTGAAGTAGACTTCAAAGGCAGTAGAGACTACTTTATTAGAGAGGAGAAGTAGAGGTGGGAAGGACATGGCCTTGGAGTCAAACCTGGCATTGAATTCCAGCCCAGTTTGTTACATGCTGTCTGACTGTCAGCAAATTATGTAATACTCTCTGTGTCTGTGTTCCTGCATATTTAGAACAAGATGGTCCTATTAGAGATTTAGAGATAGGAGAATTCGAGTTAACATATGTAAGGCCTGTTGAAGGTACTCGGAATAATTGCTATGACATGGTAGAGAATGGATTTTTCATTCCCTCTCATTCTCTGCATTCTAAATCTGGAAATTATTGTGACAGGAGGGATGTGCAGAGGGAGTGACTGCCTTAGAAATAGTATTAGTCAGGAATGACTTCCCTTTATAACCTATTTTTTCCCTTCCACGTGCAGATATAAGCAAAAATACGATTATAGCAAAAGTGGTCACTCCTGTGACGTAAATTTAACCTTTCTAAGCTGTCGGTGGGAACAAATGAGAGCGGTAGTTGTCACACTAATTCTGCTCTCCGGACAAGTGCCTAACATGTTCTTCATTGGGTTTTAGTTTTTACTGGTGTTGGTGCTTTTGTCTGTCATACCAGAGTATTTCAAAATGTCAATTGCTTCTATTCTGTAGGTTAATAGGACTCCAAAAGGGCCCCCTCCTTTCCTGGGATCCCCTCTTATGAGCATCCCCATGGGAGGCCCTGTACCACCATCCATTCCATATGGACCACCACCTCAGCTCTATGGACCTTTCGGGCCTCGGCCAATTCCTCCACCCTTTGGTAAGATGATCTGAACAGTAGTGATTAACTTGTAAGGCATGCTTATCTTCTCTCTCTATCCCTGGCTGAAACAACTGCAAATGCAGGGATTTGCAATGCATCATGGAAGGTGGCTGAGTGCACTGTAACTTCTCCCCCAAGTTTCTTAAGACACAAAGGGTGCTGCATAATGTCCTGTGATTAGATGGACAATCATTGTCTCTAATAAACAAGGAACGGGGCTATTTATAAAAAGCCAGAAATATTCCGCACGTGTTCTTTTAACATCTCTGGCTGTGTACTAGGTCATCTTTATGTCCTCTGAGCCAGAATGGCTCTTTTGGCCCATCCAATGTGAGTGGTGGAGAATGCTCCCGTCCACTGACAGTGGAGCCAGCTGTGAGACCACTCTCTGCTACTCTCAGTCGAAGAGATGTGCCTAGAAGTGAATTTGGTGAGCATTCACAGGTTTCCTTGCGATAGTGTTTCAGGTGCCTTTTCTACTTTTATTTGAGGATTCTAATGGAAACAACACTTTAGAATTTGGGTCTGTCCAGCATAGAAAAGAAAATTTCTTAATTTGCCTTGGTGGATAAGTATTCAGCTGTAAGGTTTGTTGTAGAACAGACAGCATTTATTATTTCCCTTGAGGTCCTTTTATTGTTTCTTTTCCATTTTTTACTATGAATTGTAAGCCTTTACCTTTACTTTAAAGTTCTCTGGGATTCCTCTTCCAAATACAGCTGACCCTTGAACAAAACACTTTGACTTGTGCAGGTCCGTTTACATGCAGAGTTTTTTCAAAAATTACCTTGGGAAATTTTTTGGAACTTTGCCATAATTTCAAAGAACTTGCAAATGAACCACAAGGCCTAGAAATATTAAAAAAAATTAGGTATGTCATGAATGCATAAAATATATATAGATACTAGTCTACTTTATAATATACTATTGTAAAATATACAAAAATCTGTTTCAAAAAGTTTATGGAAGCTTGCACACACAAACACAGATATACATGACGCCATTCACAATTGGGAGAAAGTAAACACATGTAAAGACACAGTATTGAATCATAGATGCATAAAGGTGGCTATAGTACACACTGTACCACTACAATAATTTCACGACCATTGCCTGTTGCTGTGGCAGTGAGCTCAAGTGTGGCGAGTATCAGCTTTA
>NW_022438698.1:0-12822 GCF_009761245.1 Sapajus apella
CTGAATTCCTAGGACCTCCATAACTGAAGTATAATTATGAGTAGAGATTCTTAAACCAATCCTGGTTCTACGTTTTTCACTTCACCAGACCAAAGTTGACCAGATTCTTTAATGGTTCCAAAATCACAACCCTTTTAACTATTTTACTTTTGTTTTCCATTTTCCTTTATACTACTGTCCAGGTGGTAGAGATTTTTCTTAAAAAAAAAAAAGGCTGCCTGAGTGTACAGAACTTCAGCTGAAGTCCAAGCAGGGAATGGGAGATCTATTACCTTCCTTATTACAGAAATATTGCTGATATTAATGCAGCCTAATGTTACATTAAATCCTTTGACAGGAATCTCAAACTATTGGATCTATTCAATTGGTGGCCAACCAGATAGCTATAAATGAGATGGAGGGATAGGTCATTCTCTTCCTAAAAAAAAAAAAACCCCAAGATGCTGAGGCAGGAAATAATGCACACTCCTTTGTGCACTCCTCCTCCATTTCCCATTTTTAAATGGAAACATACTTAAGGCATAATCTTCAGCTGTTTGCTCATCTCTCTACACTCATTTTCCTGCAGATCTCAGTCACTCTCATGGCATCAATCATTATACCACAGAAAACCCAGTAGTGTACAGTCTCTGGCTTCATCTTAGCATACGTACAGGGTGCATCCATCTGGATATTCCAGCATTACCTCAAACTCTGTTCTTAATTTTTCTTTTAGAACCATCTCTTCTCTACAAACCATGCTTTGTGTTCAGCATGCTCTTCTGGAGTCCAGTTTAAGAAGACCACTTTCTTTTTTCAATAAATGTATTATATAGTTAATCATTTCATTTATATAGAATGCATAGAAACTGTTCACACAATATCCAACATTTTGTAATTTTTCCGGTAGGGAACATTTCTTCACTGAATTGTACTCTCACATTTAGATAATTGAATAGTTTTATGGAGGAAGTGAAATGCCCCACCCCCTGCCTAAAATTTAAAATGTCAGTGCTGATTTTCATGGGCACACCTTATCAGGTGAAGTAATTTCCTTTTATTTCTAGCTTTCTAGGACTTTTTAAAAAATCATGAATGAGCAAATGCCTTTTTCTGCACCATTTACATAATTATATAATTTTTCTTTTGTATTTTGTTAGGATGTGGAATCACATTGATTTTTTTTTAATGTTAAACATACCTTCCATTCCTGGCATAAACTCTTAAGATCATGTTATATCATCCTTTTTTTTTTCTTTTTCTTTTACTGATAACAATACCTGAGAATATATCATCCTTTTTAATATATTGTTAAATTCAATTTAATATTTTGTTATACATTTCTGTGGCTATGTTTGTGAGGGATATGCGTCTTTAGTTTCCTTTTCTTTTAATGTTATTGTTTGGTGTTAGTATACTGGATATGTAAATTATTGGGATGTGTTTTCTTCTGCTCTTTTATTGAAAGAGTTTGTATTAAGTTGGTATGGTTTCTTCCTTAAATGTATGATAGAATTATAATGTGTAATGAAGTCATCTGACCTGGAAACGATTTGACCTTCTCTGTGAGAAGGATTTTTAAAATTACAAACTTTCTTTCATTGATTCAGATTTCTTCTTGATTTAGTTTTGGTAATTCGAATCGTTCATGAAATGTTTCTATTTTATGTTGTTAAAATAAAAATTTTACACAAATTGAATTTAACAGAGTTTATTTAGCAAAGAGCAATTCATGAACTGGGCAGCCCTCAGAACCCAGGAAGATTCAGAGAGCTCTATCCAGCAACATGAGAAGGCAGCATTTATAGATAAAAACAAGAAGTGACAACAAAACCAGCCAATTGTTACAGCTCAGTGTTTGCTTTATATGGGCATGGTGTGATGAGGCATTTGCGTTATGGGGACATAGTATGATCAGCAGCCTGTGATTGGCTGAGATTCGGCGATTTATGACAACACTCTTAAGTTAGGCTGTAGTTTGCATGATGCAGTTATGTTAGGTTAGTCTGCTATATAGGAACTAAAGATATGGAGAAAGCTTTACATCAAATTTTTAACAGTGTAAATTATCAAATTTATTGTCATTTTTATTTATTGGCATTTTCATAGTATTTTGTCACAATACTTTTAATGTTTGCATGACCTGTTGTGATATGCCCACTTCCATTCCTGATATTGGGGATTTGAATCTTATCTCTTTTTCTTGATCCATCTGGCTAGAGATTCATAAATGTATTGCACTTTTTAAAAACCAGCAATTGACTTTGTTTATTTTCTCTATTGTTTGTCCATTTTTACTGCATTTATTTCTGCTCTCACTAATCTTGGGATTAATTTGATATTTTTTTTCTAGCTTCTTAAGATGGGAGCATCAATGGTTGATTTTAGAGTTTTCCTCCTTTCAATTATGTAAAGTTATAAATTATTCTCTAGTGTATCATACTAATTTTGATATAGTGTGCTTTCATATTCATTCATTTCAAAATATTTTCTCCTTCTGACTCTTTTTAAATCCAGGTGCTATTTAGCAGTATACTCTTTTTTAGGTATTTGAGACTTACAAGGTACTTTTCTGTTATTGGTTTCTAATTTAATGCTATTGTGGTCCAAGAATGTATTTTGTGTGATTTCAACAGAGACATTTATTTAGATGTGTTTATGACCCAATGTACAGTCTGTCATGCAGAACATTCTTGAGCATTTGAAAAAAAAACATATATTCTGCCACTACTAGGTGGAGTATTCTGTAGATCTTGATTAGATCACATTGGTTCATTGATAATATTATTTAAATCTTCCATGTCCTCATTCAGTTTTTTCCTATATATTTTTGTTTGTTTGTTTGTTTACTGAGTGCTAGAATAGAGAATTTGTCTATTTCTGCTTTTATTTCTATTATTTTTGGGATAATGGGATTTAAGACATATTTTCTAAGAACATACACATTTAAGATTGTTCTATGTTGGTAATAAGATGATCCTTTTATCATTATGAACTATCCTTCTTTCTCCTTGGTAGTATTTCTTATTCTGAGTTCTATATTTCTGACATTAATACAGCCACCAACATTTCCATGGTTGGCCTTATTTTCCCACTTTTTTTTTTTTTTTTTTTTTTTTTTTACTTTAAGTTCTGGGATACGTGTACAGAATGTGCAGGTTTGTTACATAGATATACATGTGCGATGGTGGTTTGCTGCACCTATCAACCAGTCATCTAGATTTTAAGCCCTCATGCATTAGGTATTTGTCCTAAAGCTCTCCCTTCCCTTACCCTCCACCTTCCAAAAGGATCTGGTGTGTGATGTTCCCCTCCCTGTGTCAATGTGTTCTCATTGTTCAACTCCCACTTATGAGTGAGAACAGGCAGTGTTTGGTTTTCTGTTCCTGTGTTAGTTTGCTGTGAATGATGGCTTCCAGTTTCATCCATGTCCCCCAAAGGACATGAACTCACTCTTTTTTATGGCTGCATAGTATTCTATGGTGTATATATATTTTTCCATTCTTTTACTTTTTACCTGTCTTTGCCTTCATATTTAAATAGGGCATTATATAGATAGCATAAAGTTGGCCTAAACATTTTTTGTGCATTCTGACAATCTTTGCCTTTTAATTACAGTGTTCAGACCATGTGCATTTAATTCAATTATTAGTATGGTTGTTTTAAACTCTACCATCTTACAGTTTGTTTTCTCTTTGTCTTATCAGATTTTCCCTTTTTTATTTTTTTATTTTGAATTAATTATGCTTAGTATTCTATTTTATCTTCTCCTTTGGCCTCTTAGCTATACCTCTTTTTTTTTTTCAATAGCTATCAGGAGTTAAAAATATTCATCTTAATACATTCTACCTTCAAATAATAACATACCACTTAACATGTATAAGAAACTTACAACATTACACTTCCCTTCTATTCTTTGTGCCATTGTCATCATGTTTTACTTCTGGGTATGTTATGAACTCCCAAATAATTTTCACTTTAAACAATTACCCTTTTTAACTCAAAAATTTTAAAAAGCTAGAAAACATGGTTTTATGTTTTTTATTTTTTTTTAATACCTTGCTCCTAGGACTTTAAAACATGTTTTTATATTTATCTGCATTTTTACCATCTCATGCTCTTTTCATTTTCACATCTAGGGTACACTCATAAAGAAACAAAATTCTTGCTCAAATAAGATATTTTTCTCCATTATCATGACTATTCTCAAACCTTTGAAAGCTCTGTTAATGATAATTTACATTTTCCCATGTAGAGTGGCTATGGATGGTAAAAATTGCAGTGAATGAGGGCAATTTCTTGTTTTATTTCTTGGCTCTTAGTTTATCCTGTAGAAATATCTTCCATGAGGTATTGCTGTAATTACAATCCAGCCTTGGGAAGGAAACTCAAGGGCTGTGAATGGAATCCAAATCTGCCTAAAATCTTGATCTAGATAGACCAGATCTCTTTCCTCAGAGACTTCAAACACTGCAGTTTTCAAATTACATCCAAAAAAACTTCATCCAAGTAAAATTTCCCCCAATTTCCTTTCTCTACCCCATCCTTTCCTGTAGTTAGGGAAAAACCCAGTGCTGAATCAATATCCTCAGACCTTTCCATTCAGGTGGGATCAGAACCTTTAGTTACTACATCTGCAACAGAGCTTGAAACCACACTTTCAAGAAATAGTATTCACATGTGACCTGGTCCTAGACTTCCAGTTACAGTGACTCAGAGTCTCCCAGCTCCGAAATACTGTAGTATTTACTGGCCTTAGAGTATTCTCAGGAAGGTGACAGTGAAGGGTTCTTCGAAGGAGACCAGAGGATAGAAGACTCAATGAAGGGATAATGTCCATATCAGTGCTACAGAAGTGTCAACATTTATTCACTGCCTTCTATTTGTTGGGAACTTTACTAAGGCATCACTGCTTTAAGGTAACAGATAAGGGCAGAGCTTGAAGGGTCAGCAATTCAGTCAGCCACTGGGGTAGTGAATACATGACATGAGAAGAAAGGTTGAGATGGAGTTTGTAGGGCAGCTGGAGTTCAGATCTCTCCTAAGTCCTTTTCTGTTCCGATATTTTGTCACCTACAGCAACAGACAGTTACTGTCATTCCTGGGTTCAGTACTGTAGGCCCACACCCATCTTCCCCACTCCCTTTATACCTGCTCTTCCCATTTGTCTGCCCTGTTCAGGTCCCAGGGAGACAGTGGTCATCCCTGCACATGCCCTGGTCTTCCAAGTGAACAGCACATAGGAGCCAAGGAGTTCCCTAAAGTCATCGAATTTCACTCCCAAACCCCAGCTGACTTTGAGGGCATGCCACATGCTTCATGTCTCCAAAATATTCTGATAAGGGGAAGGGCCACATTACTGAGAGCAGAGGAGAAACTTAACTCAGGAATGAGACTTGGAAGGGACAAACATCCAAACCATATCAATAAAAGCAATGAAGGAAGGATACTTGCTCACACTGTGTAAACTGCTTTTTGAAAGGATTTCAAAACCAGGGTAAATTTTCTAAAATGACCTCTGTTGAACATCTGACAGTGGTACTTCCTCCTTCTCAGAATTCTTTTGTTGCAGGAGCGGCCGCAAGAAACAGAGCTCCCGAACACCAGATGGGGAAGGAAAGAGTTGTTTATTATTATCATTATTAGTATTGTTAACATTATGGCTGGGAGCTGGGCGATGGTTCCAAATTACCCAGCTCCTTTAACAAAGAAAGGTTCTACCTTTATATAGGCTTATACTTTAGATATTACACGTGGAAGAATCTTAGGTTTACAGCCTTAGAAATCACATATGAAAGCATTTCGGTTTACAGCTTTAGGACTCACATGTTAAAAGTTTCCTGGGTTTGATCTTGTTTTAAGTAAAAACAGTTCCTTCTGGAGAGTTTCCCCAAGACCAAGCCTGCCACCTACAGGAAGGTGAAACAGGAAGCGCCAATCAGCCTTTTCTTCTATTGAAATGCAGTGTGATAGCCAAAGGGGAGGTTGCTCTCAGATGCCTGGGTCTCCTTCCTCACCTTAATTCCTTGGCTTATGTGACAACATATTCTCATAATTCTTCTACCTCTCTGCTTCTTCTCCATTTTCATTAAATACTCCTCTTCCGATATTTTGTTAATCATGTATCTTTGCATTAATTTTGTTTTTTCAAGATATTTCATTAAAATATGATTTACTTTTATTACTAAGTTCTTTTGGTATACGCCAAATTTTGCACCTAAGCCAAATGCATCCCTTACATCACCCTAATCCCAGACCTCCTTTCCATACTTCCTCTTAATATCTGATGTTCTCCATTCACTTCATCCTAAGTCATTATAGATAACAATTATAAAGGTATGTGAACAAAGAAAAATAAAGAATTTGTCCTACTGAATACTAACACACATTACAATGTTAGAGTAATGAAAACACTAGGACACCAGCACAAGAAGAGACAAACAGAACAGTGGAACAAGATGGAACTCAGACACAGGCCCATGTGTAATGGGACATTTCAGTATCGCAGAGGAGACACCACAAACTTATGGGGAAAAGGTGAGCTATTTAGTAGTTGTGGAAACACTGGCCCACTATGTAGAGAAAAATAAAACATGATTTCCTCCTAACACAAAGGTGAATTCCAGATAAATTGAAAATGTAAGTGTGAAATTTAAAACTATAGGAGATATTTTAAGAATATCTTTCATATCTCAGTATAGGGAAGACTTCTTTTAAAAAAGACACACAAACAAACAAAAAAAAAGAGTTGATGAACTTCATCACAAAATATTAAGGATTTCTCTTCAATAACAGAAACCTAGGAGAAAGTTGCCAGAAGTCAGATTAGGGGAAAACATTTGCAATGCCTAAAATTGACAAGCGACTACTTGCAGGACTAAGGATCTCCTGCAAATTAATAAGAAAAAGATAGAAATGGCCAAGTGCGGTGGCTCATGCCCATGATCCTAGCACTTTGGGAGGTGGAGGTGGGCAGATCACCTGAGGTCGGGAGTTCGAGACAGCCTGACCAACATGGAGAAACCCTGTCTCTACAAAAAATACAAAATTAGCTGAGCATAGTAGCACATGCCTGTAATCTCAGCTACCCTGGAGGCTGAGGCAGGAGAATCGCTTGAACCCAGGAGGCAGAGGCTGTGGTACACTGAGATCGCACCATTGTACTCCAGCCTGGGCAACAAGAATGAAAGTCGGTGGGGAGGGGGGGAAGGGGGGAAGGAAGGAAGGAAGGAAGGAAGGAAAGAAGTAAGGGATAGAAGCCCACAGTACATAAATGGACAAAGAATGTGAACAGGCAATTTATAGAAAACCAACACCCAAGTGGCTAATCAGTCCCAATTATAACCCCAATAACAATGAATTAAAGAAATGCAAAATAAAACAGTATATTTCTTTATGCACATGAAATTGGCAAAAGTTAGAAAACTGGATAATGTCCAATGTTGATGTGCATTTAGGAGTTGCAGGGCATTTCAGGTACTGACAAAGGAAGTACAGATGAGTACAGCCATTCTGATGAGCACATGAGCAGTACTTAGTCAAATGAAGGAGCTGCATCTCCAGCAGCCCTGCAACCCCTTTCTAGGATACATACATTCCAGGGATGCAGGTCAGGTCCACATGCATATGCAGGTCCATGTGAGATATAAGGATTGCTTGCAACAGTAGAGAACCAGGATAATCCAGGTATCCCAGGAGCAATATAGATATGTGGATTGATGTGATTTAGATATTTGTTCCTTTCAAGTCTCATGTTGAAAATTGATCCCCAATGTTGCAGGTGGGGCCTGGTGCAAGGTATTTGAATCATAGAGGAGCCTCCCTCATGAATGGCTTGGTGCCCTCCCCAGGGTAATGAGTGCGTTCTCACTCCATTAGTACGCATGAAACCTGGTTGTTGTTAAAAAGAGCCTGGCACCTCTTTCTCTCTCTCTTTCTCCCTCTCTGACCATGAGATGCACCAGCTCCCCTTGCCTTCCACCATGAGTTAAAGCTTCCTGAATCCCCCAACAGAACCAGATGCTGGTGCCATGCTTCTTGTACAACCTACAGATCTGTGAGCCAGTTAAAGCTCTTTTACTCATAAATTAGGTAACTTCAGATATTCCTTTATAGCAATGCAAAATGGACTAATGCATGGATGTATAGAGTGGAATACTATGGAAGATCTGGGAAAAACAAACTAAATGTACAAAATTAGATCTATAATTTAATGCCATTTTGGTTAATTAGAAATACATGTACACTGGGCACAACTACATATTATACTGGATCTATGCAAATAAAAAAAATCAAATTCATTAAAATGTTTACCTATGAGGTAGGGGTAGGAGAATAGATATGGGAGTAAGGACTGAGGATAAAAGGGACCACATAAATCAAGAGAGAGAGCTCAGAGGCACCAATGATGATAGTATAAGGAACTGAGAAGTTCTTAACCATTTGTACCTGAGGTCCAGCATGAATGACAATAATAATAATGAATTAGATGTGGTCATCTGCATGGAAGCTCACTAATGCTAAGGGAATTCTCAAAACATATAAAAATATATAACATGGTGAGTGTTATGATCAATAAAAAACTATAAGATCTCAGGAGGGGCACTTTTTGTGTGAGCATTGCTATGGAGTGAGTTCAAGGAGAGACAGTAAATAGTTACAGGCACCCACCTCACTGTGTTGTAATTATGTATAGAAATATAGATCTGGCTCCATTACTAGACAATGGACTCTTGGAAAATCTGAACTTGGTCTTTTTCTTCACAAAATAGGGTGTGTTGGACAATGGATAAACAGTCTTGGATCCAGATGGAACTACTTCATAGTTGTGGAAACTTGATCAAGGTGCTTAAGGTCTCTGTATATGTGAAAAGATATAAGTATCTCTCATGTGAAATGTTGAAAACAATAGTACCCACCTCAAAGACTGTTTGTGAGAATAAAGTGAGTTAATAAATGTAAATGCTCAGATTAGCTCCTGAGCATATTAACTACTCAGTTATCAATGTTGTTGTTTTTAGCTGTTTTTATGTGGCTGAATGCTTTTAACCCATTAGGAGATCCAAGAACACTTATCAGATCAAAGAACACTTATCAGATTTAAATTTTCCTCTCTTCCTTATATTCTACAGATCCTAGGGCCTCCTCTTTACATTCCAACCTTTACAGTATTTCACAGGGACCCCTGGGCCCGGGGGTCACGGCCAGAACGCAGAGATTTTATGATGAGGATAGTGCCCACGATGATGCCCACTAGGCCCAGCACCAGGCCCAGGGCACAGAGCACAGTCTCCGCCGTCTCAGGTGTCTGGATAGGCTCTTGGGTCTCTGGGGGAAGAATGAAGAGATAGGGTCAGGAGGTGCAGCGAGGGTGGTCCTGGTCTGGGATGGGTGTGGGAATTGAAGGTTATGGACAGTTAATCCAGTTAATTGAGTGTTAGGACAAGGAGAGAACTGAGACCTGTCCAGTGGGGAAAGTTGGTGCAGAGGACACCAGGCCCTTGGAATAGAGGATGCCAGGAGATTATGAAGAGAAAAGGACCTGCATACCCCAGTGCTTGAGGAGTGGCTGGTCCAAGCCCCAGTGCTCCACCCTGCAGTCATAGACGTCCTCAGCTGAGGGCACAAAGGTCAGGTAATGGAACTTGTGGAAGCTGCCATCTGTTCCGGGCAGGAAGAGGCCCTCGGCGACACCCTCAGTGACCGGCTGCCCATTGCACAGCCACGTGACGTTGAGCACTGGTGGGAAGAACTTGTCAATGTGGCAGATAAGGATATTGGGCTGGCCCAGCTCCACAGGCTTCTTGGGAAACACAGTCACTTCAGGGGGATCTGGGAGGAGACAGGACCAGGTTAGGCCCCTGTTCTGGGATGAATCACAAAAGCTCCACCTCTGGGGGTTAATCTACCTCATCCTTAGATTTTATGGCAGCTCTGTGTTCCTGAATCACAGAGGGGGTATCACATCACTGACCAACCTCACCCTGCTCACCTTTCTGTCTCCTGAGAAGGGAGGACACAAGCCCTTGCTGTAGTGGGATCAGCCCATGGCCACTAGGGGAAAAAAGGATCACACAGCAGGGGACACTTAGGCTTCCCTGTCTGAGGGTGGCTGAGGGGCCCTCTCATCCCTTCCAGTTGGGCTACAGAGGAAGAGGCAAAGATAGGCAGTACCATTGGTGGCCTGAGTGTGGTTGGAACGCTGGATCATGATATTCAAGTTGTTGTTCAATGCAGCAATGTTTGCCAGCCCACCCTGAACCTCAACGGATATGGCTCGGCCAAACTCCTCCAGATGCCAGACGGTCTCCTTCTTGTCCAGATCCACAGAGTACATCTCATCCTCATCAAACTCAAACATATACTCCCCTGTTGGTCTCTGCGTCTGTACAAACATGACAAAAGTTGACACATGGTCCGCTGCATAAAGTAGAGAAAAACATGACAAAATGTCAGTATGAGTATGCCAGTGGTGAAAGCTAGAGAATGAATAAAGACTTATGAATATAAAGAAGAAGAAGGTAAGAGGTCAAAGGAAGGACATATGGGGAAGAAGGAGCAACACCATAAAGGAAATAATACAGAGCAGATTAGCAGTTATAAAAAGAAAGGCGCAAAGAACAATGAAAAGTTTATCATTGATAAGTCAAGCTACTTCCTGGTCTTTGAAAGTCTGGGCATCCTGACCCTACACAACAGTAATAGTAACAATGACAGCTAACATTTGTGAAGCACTTACTTGTGCCAAGCATTCTTCTAAATACTTTACGTAGTTCACTCACTGAATTGTCACAATAAGAATATGAAGCAAATATATAGCATACTATTTTACAGATTAGGAAATGCAGAGAGGTTTAATATTAATAACTTGCTATGGTCATATGGCTACTGATAGAACTAGTAGAGAGATTTTCTCTCCCCTTAAGATCTTAATTCTTCTGGGACACAGAGGTAAAATTGTTTTTAGAGTCATGGGGGTTGGGGAGTGGACATTTTATTCTTCTTATTACAGAAAATGGAGAAAAAATAGAAAATTGAGAGGAAGAAGAAAATATTCTTCAAATTTTAGTGCCCTTGACAGTCTTAAAGTTTGTGTCTTAGCTTACGAATATGAAACTATAGAATGTATAGCTTTGTTGATAGTATTTTTCATTTGGGGCATATAAATTCAAAAGTGCAGTACAGTTATCTTGGCATTTGTTCCAAACTTTTGTTTCCTTTTTACTGACAGAAGAGCAGAAGATCAAACACCGCATGTTCTCACTCATAGGCGAGTGTTGAACAATGAGAACACATGGACACAGGGAGGGGAGCACTACACACCGGGGTCAGTTGGGGGGAAATAAGGGAGGGACGGTGGGGGGTGGGGAGCTGGGGAGAGACAGCAAGGGGAGAAATGCCAGATGTAGGTGATGGAGAGGAAGGCAGCAAATCACACTGTCACGTGTGTACCTATGCAACAATCTTGCATGTTCTTCACATGTACCCCAAAACCTAAAATGCAATAAAATAAATAAAGGGGAAAAAATATTTTAACATTTATTTTACTTTCAGGGGTACATGCTTAGGTTTGTTATAGTGGTAAACTCATGACTTGGGAGATTAGTGTACAGATTATTTCATCGCCAAGGTACTAAGCATTCCAAACTTGTTGTACATTTATGTTTTGATTTTTGTTTTGGAGGACAACTAGAAATTATTGCTGAGTTTGAAATATCTGGAGGATTTAATTTGTTTTGTTTCTTAGTCTTTATTAGTTTGTAAGAAGTAGCAAAGGTAAAAGGATAAAAGCAACTCTCATCATTAAAGAAAACAATGAATGTGTATGTGAGAGTCTGGATTTAGAATGATAATGCATTAGTGGGAAAGGACTACATGGCTCATCTGCTCTCACCTCCCAACTCAGATTTCCCTGTGAGTTTGCAGCCCTGACATGTGGGGACCCAGTCTGTGCTTGACCACTTGCAGTGACAGGGAGAATGACTCCTCCTAAGTGTCTGGAGGATAGGACCTGTGTCTTATTTTTCACTGAGAATGACTCCCTGTCACTGTAAGTGGCCAAGCACAGAGTGGTATTTCAAACTAAACAAAATAAATTAAATCCTATAGGTATTTCACAAGCAAACTTAGCTTCCTCCTCAGTTTAAAGGACTCAAAGGACTCACCAGGAAAAGAGGGTAAAATAAAAAGACACAAAGTCCTCTAGCAATTATTGCGAACTCATCTTCTTAATATGTGAATGTCCCTTGTACTTTTTAAAATGCTTTTCAAAAAACACTTTCACAAGTTCTGCAGTCTAAAGATCAGCCAGATGTGAAACAGATTACTTTACTTCACAATATCATTTCCATTCAGACAAAAATGTGTATTAAAAGATTACTATATGTCAAATGCTGTTAGATGCTAAATATTCAAATAAAAATAATACACAGGTCCTGTTCTGCAGACGCTTACAATTCACAAAAGGAAATACAAGTGACAAGACAACAGCAGGTTCAGAAGGATACGTGCAGATTTGTGGGCATACACAAGATGCGATCAAACAACTCGTCAGAGACGGCTTCCTGGGGAACCGATGGCTTCAATGTAGGCATCAGAAAACAGGGCAAAAGCCACTTCTCATAGGGGGAAGAGGGCCTGACTGGGAGAAGATAGTGGGTTCACTGTGGGTCCATTGTGCTTAGGAGATCTGAAAGTCATTTAAGGAGAAATAATACCTAGACATTTATGTACGATGGGTGGTCTCAGGAGAGGAGTTTAGGCCACAGAACTGAGAGTCATTATGGGCAGGTGTAGGTTAGATGAGATTTTCCAGGAAGAGTGGCAAAAATCAGAATTGCAGAG
>NW_022438699.1:0-12820 GCF_009761245.1 Sapajus apella
TTTGCCACATTCCTCACATTTGTAGGGTTTCTCTCCAGTATGAATTCTCTTATGTGTAGTAAGGCTTTCCTTTTGGTTAAAAGCTTTGCCACAGTCTTCACATTTGTAGGGCTTCTCTCCAGTATGTATTCTCTTATGTGTAGTAAAGTGTGCAGATTGGTTAAAGGCTTTGCCACATTCCTCACATCTGTAGGGTTTCTCACCAGTATGAATTCTCTTATGTGTAGTAAGGCTTTCCTTCTGATTAAAAGCTTTGCCACAGTCTTCACATTTGTAGGGCTTCTCTCCAGTATGAATTCTCTTATGTGCAGTAAGGTGTGAGAACCAGATAAACCCCTTGCCACATTCTTCACATTTGTAGGATTTCTCTCCGGTATGAATTATCTTATGTCTAGTAAGTTGTGAGACCTGGTTAAAAGGTTCTCCACATTCTTTACATTTGTAGGATTTCTTTCCAGTATAGTTTTTTTTATATGTAGACAGGGTTGAAGCCTCATTGTATACTTTGACATATCGTTTATATTTGTAGGGTCTTTCTTGAGTATGAATTATTTTATGTTGAGCTAACTGTGAAAGTGTACAAAGGGACTTATCACATTCTTTACATTTGAAAGGATTCTTTCCAGTTTGTCTTATCTTATGTCTGTTTGAATTTGAAAATTTTTGAAAGACTTTCACAAATGTGTTGCATGGAAATATTTTGCTCCGGGTAGTTGTGAAAAACTGGTTAAGTCCATTGTCACATTCTTTGCGCACCTTACATTCAAACACGCTTTGACAACATTTTCTTAAATGCAAATTTTTATGTCCACATTTTTTACATCTTCTCAGTATCACATTTTGGAAACAATTTTTTATGCCCTGCTTTGGCCAAAGGTCTCGGGCAAAATAAGAACACACAGCTGAAAGAAATAAAAATAAGAAATTACTTCACTTGCTAGACTCAGATTTATACACAAATCTTCCCTACAAAATCATGCAAAGTACATCACCAGACGGCACAGCAAAATGTTAGAGGCTCAAATTTTTTCACAGATGTATACATGTAACAAAAACATACAGAACTAACTACATTTGTAAAAAATTAAGTGTGTGCAATGCCCCAAATGAGCCTAATGCAAACTGCCGCATAGAAGAAAAGTCTCTTAAATTTACCAAACGCCTTCCCAATATAACATAATGACTTTAGAAATAAATTGCCAACTTCTGGTTTCTTTTTTAGAAGACAAGTAAAATACTGCCTTATACATCTTTATTTCTGAATGGTATGGTTTTTACAAACACTGGTTCCTGTCTCTCATTACATAAAGGTCTAAAATAAATAGTGGTATTTTTTCAAATGACAGTTTGAGTCTGCTGAGATACAAGGTAAGTTTTATAACAGCAGAAAGACTGTGGTACAACAGACAGCAGCAGAAAGACTGTGGTATCACAGACAGAAAACAATTGTAGCAAGTGATTACTGGTTAAGAAGAAACATAAACAGGCTGAGTTTGTTGCTTCACACCTGTAATCTTAGCACTTTGGGCGGCCCAGGTGGGTGGATCACCTGAGGTCAGAAGTTTAAGACCAGCCTTGGCAACATGGGAAAACCCTATCTCTACTAAAAATACAAAATTAGCTGAGCATGCAGATACATGCCTGTAACTTTAGCTATGTGTGAGGCTGAGAAAGGAGAATCACTTGAACCTGGGTTCAAGTTTTAGCTGCAGTGAGCTAAGACAATGAGAGGAAAGGAACATAAGAAAAAGAAGAAGGAGGAGGAGGAATAATAATGAGTAAACTCCTTTAACTAAAAACCAAAAAGAAAATTTTAGACAAGGCACATTCTAAGAACATGTTTGAGAGACTCCCAGAATCTCTAGCCAAGATGACCGTTTTCAGTCTATGTCAGAAAAAAAATGACATTTTAAATATTGTGACAGGTAGCTTTTTTTTAATGTCTAAATATCAATCAACTATTACAATGTATACAAAACTGGACAATATAATTTCATCAAAAATATTATATAATTTTCAGAAAGAAATCATAAATATGTACATGTTAATTTTTAAACACTGATAATAAATTAAATATTCAATGACTGAAACAGGAACACAGACTACTGTAGAAAATCAGAAAAATAAAAATGGAAATAAATATATCTAATATATTTTCTTAAATTTTGGAGGTAAAAAATAGAAAAATAAGTAACTGGAAAAGCCAAAAAGAAAAAATAATGTAAAAATGAAGAATTTCAACAAAAAAATAGAATACATACAAAGATATTTATAACGAATACATATAAGCACATTTTCAAAAATCACAGATAAGAAGAAAGTTGTGGAAGCTGCAAAATAAAAGTAATGTGTCATTTACAAACATAGTCTTATGATATAAGCAGTCAATTATCAACAAAACTTTTGCCGAGCAGAAAGAAACTGTGTGACACAGTCAAAGTCCTGGGAAGAAAAAAAAAGGTATCATGTGAGGACAATAACCATTAGCAAATCTGTCCTGCCAAATAAAAAGAAAAAACAATTCTGGGTTGGGTGTTGTGGCTCACTCCTGCAATCCCAGGACTTTGGGAGGCTGAGTCAGGCAAATCATGAGCTCAGGAGATCAAAACCAGCCTGGCAACATGGTGAAATCCCGTCTATACTAAAATTACAAAAATGAGCTGTGTGTTTTCAAAAACAATGAAAAAGCGATCAAATCTTTCATTCTCTTTTATGCCACAAAGAGGACTTTGGCTGTCACTGTAAATGTGAAGGAATATCACCAAAGGGAAAGTAAAATGTTAGAGATTTTAAAAAGACAAGACTGAAGATGTTTCTATGTGGGAAAAAAAAAAAATAGGTAAAAAAAAAAAAAAAAAAAGTCAGGCTTCCCAGAAACTATTTTCTATGAAACACAGATTTCCAAATCATGTTAAGGACTGGCTTTTTCTTACTTGGACCTCTCATCTGTGACGTTTGTTGTACTCACTTTCATTCTCACCTACCTGGAGGTTCAGCTACCATCTCATGTCTCGTCACATTCCAAGGTTCTTTTCCTTGCTCCAAACAGGTGATCAGGTCTGGCTTAGAGGCAGCAATACCTGTTTTATTAAAAATTACATGAATCTTGCTCATATTCTCCAATTACCAACTTAGTAGTGTGCTCAGTAAGAAGAATGTAATAGAACATTCTAGTAAAATAATTCTAAAATACTAATTGATAACAAAAAATTTAAAATATTTTAAAAAATATTTTAATTTTGTAAGTTCTTAATTTTACTAACTGATACTACTAAATCAAAAATTAGTATTGACAATCAGATTTTTAGATGTCAGCAACAGTATGTTATGCCACCAAATTTCTAAAATTAACACTAATCTAGAGTGAACGACACAGATCAGCTCAGGAATGTGGAAAGTTCAGGTCAAAATTAAACATCTTAAAATTATTTTTTACTAGACAAATCTTGAAGTTTTTTTCTAAACAGATCTAAAAGCAAAAATTACCAAAAATTATTCCTCAAAAAAAAAAGTAAATAAATAAAACTTAGAATGTATATTAGAAAATTGTACATTGACATGACACTCACCCAGGAAGACCAGGTTTCTGTAGTTCTCTAACATCACATTCCTATATAAATTCTGCTGTGCAGTGTTCAGGCATTGCCACTCCTCCAGAGAGAATTCTATGGCCACATCCATAAATGTCAACACTCCCTGAAAAACATACACACACATACACATTTACCAAGTGGCCATCAGTGGAATTTTTAATTTGACTCAAGGTAAAACAAGAATAAAGAGAACTTGTTCTTACTTACAGGAGTGACTGACAATATCTAATAAATAACTTTCAACACAGAAAGTTCTCTAATTCTCTAATGTATTCTCTAACTGTGAGAAAAGACAGTGGCATAAGACCCACAACATCAACATATACATATCACTTTCTAGACAATGAAGTATAAAACTGAGGGCATAAACACTAACATGTACATTTTTGAGTGCTCTATTTACATCATACAGAATGAGTTGTGTAAATTTTTCAGATGGAAAAGACATACTGAGTTGGAAAGTACTGCTCAAATTTTAATGTGTACAATAAACTGGAGATCTTGTGAATGCAGATTATAGTTTCAGAAAATCTGGAATAAAATCTGAGTTTCTGAATATCTAACAAGCTCACCACGAATGCTAATGTTTTTGGCTCAAGAAAACTATTTTGTTAAACATCCAGTAAGCGAAAGAGGCTGTGTGTTTTTCAGTTTTTATGGCCTGTAAACAGAGATGAGAGCTTTCATTTTCCAAAGACAGATACATGCAAAGAAAACCTAAGAAAGGGCAGCTGCCAGCTTAAAAGTGACTGTTTATCTACATCAGCTGCATAAAGATACTTAATAATGGAGAGAAAAATAATTAACTCTATAGAAAAAAGAAAATCTGTCACAAAGCTCATTAACCAAGTGAGTTATTAACATCAACTACATGAGGTCAAATTTCTATGATGTGCTGAGACACACAGAAGGACCCTACGTAACTTCCCTCTCAGAAGTAAATCATAATCTGAATTTAATCATAAAGAAACATCAGTTTGGCCAGGCGCAGTGGCTCCCATCTGTAATCCGAGCACTTTGGGAGGATGAGGCAGGCAAATCACAAAGTCAAGAGATCAACAGCATCCTGGTCAACATGGTGAAACACCATCTCCACTAAAAATACAAAAATCGCAAGCATTCCTATAAGCCAACAATGAACAATAAAAAAGCCAAATCATACATGAACTTCACAACTGCTACAAAAAGCTTAAAAGATCTGGAAATGCATCTAACAAGGAATGGGAAGGACTTCTTCGAGGAAAACTACAAAACACTGCTCAAGGAAGTAAAAGAGCACAAATCAAATGGAAAAACATTCCATTTTTATGGACAGAAAGAATCAGTATTAGGTCGGGCGTGGAGGCTCATGCCTGTAATCCTAACACTTTGGGAGGCTAAGGCGGGTGGATCTCCTAAGGTCAGGAGTTTGAGATCAGCCTGAGCAACATGGAAAAACCATGACCAACGTGGAGCAATCCTGTCTCTACTACAAATACAAAATTACCTGGTACGGTGGTGCATGCCTATAATCCCAGCTACTTGGGAGGCTAAGGCAGGAGAATCACTTGAATTGCTTGAACCCAGGAGGCGGAGGTTGCAGAGCTGAGATCATGCCACTGCATTCCAGCCTGAACAACAAGAGAAAACACTGTCTCAAAAAAAGAGAAAAAAAAGAAGAAGAAAGAAAGAATCAACATAACAAATTAAAACATAATAAAAGCAGTCATACTGCACAAAGTATGGATTCAATGCTATTTTCATAAAATCACTACTGACGAATTCTTCACAGAATTAAAAAAAAGAAACTACTTTAAAGTTTACATGTAACCAAAAAAGAGCCTGTATAGCCAAGACAATCCTAAGCAAAAAGAACAAAGATGAAAGCATCACTCTACCTGACTTCAAGCTATACTACAAGGCTACAGTAACCAAAACAGCATGGTACTGGTACAAAAACAAACATACAGACCAATAAAACAAAAAAGAGACCTCAGAAATAACACTACACATCTATAACCAACTGATATTCAACAAACTGGACAAAAACAAGCAATGGAGAAAGAATTTTCCATTCAATAAATAGTGCTGAGGAAACTGACTAGCCATATGCAGTAAAACTGGATCTCTTCCTTACATCTTCTACAAAAATGTACTCAAGATGAATTAAAGTCTTAAATGTAAAACCCAAAACCATAAAAACCCTAAAAGAAAACCTAGTAGGCCTGATGTGGTGGCTAACACTTGTAATCCCAGCACTTTAAGAGGTGGAGGTGGGCAAATCGCTTGAGGTCGGGAATTTGTGGCCAGCCTTACCAACATGGAGAAACCCTGTCCCTACTAAAAATACAAAAAATTAGCCAGGCATGGTGGAGCATGCCTGTAATCCCAACTACTTGGGAGGCTGAGGCAGGAGAATTGTTTGAACCCAAAAGGCAGAGGTCGCAGTGAGCCAAGATCACATCATTGCACTCCAGCCTGCGCAACAAGAGCGAAACTCCATCTCAAAAAAAGGAAAAAAAAAAAGAAAAAGAAAACCTAGGAAATACTATTTAGGACATAGGCATGCGCAAAGACTTTATGACAAAAACACCAAAAGCAATTGCAACAAAAGCCAAAATTGACAAATAGGATCTAGTTAAACTAAAGAGCTTCTGCACAGAAAAAGAAACTATCATCAGAGTGAACAGGCAACCTACACAATGGGAGAAAGTTTTTGCAATATATCCAACAGACAAAGGTCTCATATTCAGAATTTACACGAAACATAAAAAAAAAATTACAAGAAAAAGACAATCTCATCAAAAAATAGGCAAAAGATGAACAGACACTTCTCAGAAGACATTTATGCAGCCAACAAACATACCACTCAGAATGGTGATTATTAAAAAGTCAGAAACAATAGATGCTGGTGAGGCTGTGGAGAAACAGGAATGCTTTTACACTGTTGGTGAAAATGTATATTAGTTCAATCATCATCGAGAACAGTGTGGTGATTCATCAAGAATCTAGAACTAGAAATATTCACCCAGCAATCCCATTACTGGGAATATACTCAAAGCCATATACATCATTCTACTATAAAGACACATGCACACTTACGTAATAGTTTATTGCAGCACTATTTACAATAGCAAACAAATGAAACCAACCCAAATGCCTATCAATAACAGACTGGATAAATAAAATGTGGTACATATACACCACATACCATGCAGCCATAAAAACAAATAAGATCGTGTCCTTTGCAGGAACATGGATTAAGCTGGAAGTCATCATCCGCAGCAAATTAACACAGTGATAGAAAACCAAAAATCACATGTTCTCACTTGTAAGTGGGAGCTGAACAATGAGAACACATGGACACAGGGAGGGGAACACCACACACTAGGGCCTGTTTTGAAGTGAGGAGAAAAAGGAAGGTACCTGGAGGATGGGTCAATATGTACAGCAAACCACCATGGCACACATATATGTATGTAATAAACCTGCACATGCTGCACATGTATCCTGGAACTTAAAAATAAGTATTCAATATTTCATCATTGCCGGGCAGGGTGGCTCACACCTGTCATCCCAGGACTTTGGGAGACTGAGGCAGACAAAAGTTCGAGATTAGCCTGACCAACATGGAGAAACCCTGTCTCTAGTAAAACTACAAAAAACTAGCTGAGTGTGGTAGCCTGTAATCCCAGCTACTTGGGAGGCTGAGGCAGCAGAATAGCTTGAATCCCAGAGTCGAAGGTTGCAGTGAGCTGAAATCGTACTATTGCACTCCAGCCTGGGCAACAAGAGCAAAACTCCGCCTAAAAAAAAAAAAAATCATTATTAAGAAAGCCATTTTTTTCTCTTTCTCCTTCTTCTCTAGGATTTCTTCTCAGATAAGATTATCTGGACAAATTACACCTACATCTTGAGAATATGCCTTGAAAAGTGTCAGTACCACGTTTACCTGCTAACACCACATCCACAGGCAGAACAACCAAAACAGAAAAACTCCACCCATTTCTATACTTGTAACAGAAGAGATTCAGGAAAAATAAGCTGCTCCACAGACAACAAAATATAAGTTTATTTTTTCCTGTCCTCAGGCGCCCTCCCCTGCCAGTAATTTCTGCTACAATAATGAAAATATGAGCCAGACTGCCCTGTCCCTATGAAACCCAAAGAAAAGAGGCTCTAGGACCACCCTTTTAAGTGCACAGGTGAAACTTAACTCTCACAAATGTATCTTGAACCCCCTATACTTGATTCTGGCCGCAACTTAGAGTCACATGAGACAGTTAATTAAAACAGCATGAATGCTTCCACCCAGAACATTCATCAGAACCTGTGACAGGAAGAGCACCAGGAAAGAGATTTCTGCAAATTAGCCACGTGATTCTAAATAGCAACCTGGGCTTATAACCACTTAACTAAACACTGCCTCTCAAGCTTTAATGAGCTTATAAATGATTCGGTAATGTTGGTCCCACTCGATGTGGTGTGATTCTACAGGTTTGGAGAGGGTCCATGAATGGGTGTTGAAGAAGTCCCCTGTCAATGCTGATGTTGCTCCCACGGGCTCATTATTAGCATTACTTAGAGAAAGCAGGCACAGCACAGTCTCCTGCATTTGGCACTCTTGTGACAACACAAATACTTCTGGCACAAATTAAGATAACAAATCTCCATCTTAAAGTATCATAATCTTTGCTGGCTTTTTAAAGTTTACAGAGAAAACAGACAGCAACAGTATCTAAGTCTGCATTTATTTATTCATTATTTAGACAGAGTCTCGCTCTATTACCCAAGCTGGAGTGCAATGGAGAGATCTGTGCTTACTGCAACTTCTGCTTTTCAGGTTCAAGTGATTCTCCAGCCTCAGCCGCCCAAGTAGCTGGGACTATAGGTGTGTGCCACCACACCTGGCTAATTTTTTTTTGTTGTTGTATTTTTAATAGAGATGGGGTTTCACCATGTTGGTCAGGGTGGTCTCAAACTCTTAACCTCAAATAGTCAGCCCTCCTCAGCCTCCCAAAGCATTGGGATTACTAGTATAAACCACCCCAATGGGCCATAAATCTGAATTTAGAAAACATGTACACCCGTAGTAATAAAATGTTTATTAAGCAGGTACTATGTGCTCAATAAGATTTTACAGAGCACTGTAATAACATATTATGGGATTTAATTCTAATAACACCCTATGTGCTGATACTAAGTGTTCAATAATTCCAAATATTTAGAAAAAAAAAACCAGAATTTTTATTTCTTCTCCTGTTTCTCTGTCACTGATTTTTTTAAAAAAATGTATAAAATAAAATCTAAATACAGACAAATGGGAGTCATACAGAAATGAACAGTTTGATGTAATATACAAAAATTTACACTGCGTTTATATTTACTTTTTGTGCCTTTTGGAGAAACTACTAGATCTGCAGGAACAGAAAACAAGTTGCTAAACAGAATGTCTCTGCAACCACTAATTTTAAAGTTAAAAATTTGAAAATAAGACCCTAAAATACTTTGTATTTCTTATTTATCTTCTTTTTGGTTTCAGAAAATTGTGAGCACCAGCTGTAAAACTAAAACAAGATTCATCGCTCAAACTCTGATCTCTTCTATTCAGTTCTGTAAGGTGAGACTCCAAGGCAGGGCAAGACCTAAATATGGCCTCCAGAAAAACTGAAAGTAAAAAGGACTGGGGCAGAAAGTAGACCCTATGTAGAATTCGGTTCTCTATGCCACTGGGTGTATTTCCAGTTCTGTTTTTTCTAAGCTTACCTAAGAGGAACATAAATTTCAGAGTTCATATAATTTTAATATTTTTAAGTCACTGCCCTGTCAATTTCTTATTATATGCTAATAAAAGGTTGAAACAAATCACTTTAGGTTTTCTAGGATAATTTTATTAGAAGATAAATATTTATTCTTAACAAGTTAAAAAAATACAAATAATAGGCTGGGTGTGGGGGCTCACGTTTATAATCCCAGTATTTTGGGAGGCGGAGATGGGTGTTCCAGACTAGCCTGAGCAACATGGAGAAACTGGTCTCTACTAACAGTCAAAAATTAGCCAGGTGTGGTGGTTCACACCTGTAATCCCAGCTACTGAGGAGGCTGAGGCAGGATAATTGCTTAAACCCAGAAGGCAGAGGTTGCAATGAGCTGAAACCAAGCCACTGCACTTCAGCCTGAGCAACAGGGCAAGACTCCATCCCCAAACACCCTGGAAAAAAAAAAGAAATACAAATAATAACAACTCTTCTGTTTATAAATATCCCTTCAGGTGAAAACATCAGAAGTTACAACAATATAAAGAAAGTAAGGGCCAGGTGTGGTCACTCACGCATGTAATCCCAGAACTTTGGGAGGCCAAGGCAGGTGAATTACCTGAGGTTTGATACCAACCTGACCATAGAAAAATCCCCATCTCTACTAAAATAAAAATACAAAGTTAGCTGGGGATGGTGGTGCATGCCTGTAATTCCAGCTACTTGAGAGGCTGAGGAAGGAGAATCGCTTAAACCTGGGGGGCAGAGGTTGTGGTGAGCTGAAATCCTGCCATTGCACTCCAGGCAACAAGAATAAAACTCCATCTCAAAAAAAATTAAAAGTAAAAAGAAAGTGATCCAAATAAAGCCCAAGTTTTTTGTACACATCTATTTATTGTACTCACCATATAATGCATAATTCGACCTTTTATCTAGTTGCTAGTATAGACTAAAAGTTTCTGGATGGTAGGGACCATGTCTGCTTTATCTACTTTTCTGATGACTATATGAAATGAAAGCAATTGGTTGATGTGCCTAAGTCTCCTGACCTCCTTTTTGTTCTTCACTCAAATACAAGGAAACTGGAGAAACTCTCATTTGGGCACCAACCAAAAACATCTCTTGTATGAGGTGAGGAACAAATACAGAATGAGTCATTTCTCTTAGACTGAGACAGAAGAATTAACCACTCTTGTCAGCCTAATAAAATTCTGCTCTGGACATTCTCAAATAACTCAAAGATACCTAGGTGACTGTGATAGGGTTTCCAGTGACCCCGTGCTGGTGGCCCAATGATAAGTCAGGCAGAAGAGTGTCAGGCTAATTCTTTTTTCCTTTGAGATGGAGTCTCACTCTCTTGACTAGGCTTAGAGCACAATGATGCAATATTGGATCACAGCAACCTCTGCCTCCCAGGTTCAAGCGATTTTCCTGCCTCAGCCTCCCAAGTGGCTGGGACTACAGGCGCACACCACAACCTGGGCTAATTTTTATATTTTTAGTAGAGATAGGATTTCACCATGTTGGCCAGTCTCTCAAACTCCTGATTTCAGGTGATCTACCTGCCTTGACCTCCCAAAGTGCTGAAATTACAGACGATTCAGGCTGATTCTAAATAAAAAATGGACCTGCCCTGGTGGAGCTCCAGAACCGGGATTACCTGTCATGGTGAGCTAGCTCTTGGGGAAGAGGAAGGACAAGAATACACTACTCCAGTATCACATTTTTACACATAGGTATAGTTGTGGTTATTGCTCTGGATACTTCATAGTCTTGATCTTTCACTCTTAAGTTGCTTTCTTACACTTATAGACTCTGCCATCAAATTCTATTTATCCTTGGAGCCTCTCACAGAACTGGTCACTGAACAAGACCTGAAAAACTCAAAGAGCCACACTCTCAAAGGGAGGCTTTAACATGTCTGTGTTAACATCTTGCCTTGCAGCAAACGCCTCCTTTTAGTTTTCTGTGCATTTTCTATCCAAAGTCTACCTTGTCTTGTAAATCCCAGGCAGATGCCAAAACTTATGTGAAGATTCTACGTGGGGTTAACCTCGCTCTGAATTTTTCGGTATTACAGCAAGTAAAGTACTGAAAGAGATCCGCTCACATCATGGAGCAAGACTCTCAAAAAAAAAATGTGTATTTGTAAAGCCAGAAAAAGAGACAACAGAGAAATAAAAAGCTGTTTATCACCCAGGAACAGTGGTTCACACCTGTAATCCCAGCACTTAGGGAGGCCAAGGCGGGTGGATCACCTGAAGTCAGGAGTCTGAGACAGCCTGGCCAAAATAGCGAAACCCTGTCTCTACTAAAAATACAAAAATAGCTAGGCATGGTGGCAGCCACCTGTATTCCCAGCTATTTGGGAGGCTGAGGCAGAAGAATCGCTTGAACCTGGGAGGCAGAGGTTGTAATAAGCTGAGATCGCCATTGCACTCCAACCTGGAAGACAAAAGCGAGACTTTGACTCAAAAAAAGGAAAAAAAATAAAAATAAAAGATGCCTGGTGTGGTGGCTCATCCCTGTAATCCCACCACTTTGGGAGGAAAAGGCAAGCAGATCGTGAGGTCAGGAGTTCAAGACCAGCCCAGCAAAGATAGTGAAACCCTGTCTCTACTAAAAATACAAAACAATTAGCTGGGCGTGGTGGCGAGTACCTGGAATTCTAGCTACTCAGGAGGTTGAGACAGGAGAACTACTTGAACCCAGGAAACAGAGGTTGTAGTGAGCCTAGATTGCACCAGCTGCTGCAGGATATGTCACCACTGGAGCGCTAAAAAGGACTCCCGGCCTGTATGACAGAGTGGGACTTTGTCTTAAAAAAAAAAAAAGTTGTTTCTCAGGCAGTCTTTTCTTTTTTCTTTTCTTTTGGTCATTAGTTATAATTCGTTTATTATAAAATATATGAAAATTATTTATATGCTGAAAGATTTCAGAACATCGGAAGCATGGACTGCTTCATGTTGATGCCATTTCAATAGTGATTTATTTCAGCCTACGTCCTTTCTAAGAATGTCACCATCTCTAAATAGGAGATAATCCTTGTCACCTGGAACTACTTTGGTGCCTCCATTCTGGGAGAAGAACTTTAACTCTATCTTTCATGCCAACTGGTTGGATCTCTCCGCCCTTTGCTTTAGAACCTGATCCAACAGTGACTACTGTTGCTTGCAATATTTTTCCTTAAAATTTTTCTGGAGACGTAATGCCTCCGTGGGTTAGTTTCAGCAGCACTGCTTTCAACAAATAGAAAGTGGAAGAAACAGAAAGTCTTCTTTATTTAAAGAAATAACTTTGACTATTGATTGGCTATACATCATTAAGGTTTAGGGTACGGGATATAGCGTCTTATGTGTCATTATTAGTTTAATTTATACCTACTTGTGGCAATAGTGAGCAGTTTCAAGAGACAGACAGTTGAAAGGGGGAGAAAGACATAATTGTGCTCTCATTTTAATGTCTCTCTGAGTCTGACAACTAAAAGGACTT
>NW_022438700.1:0-12818 GCF_009761245.1 Sapajus apella
ATCATTTCTGAATCCTACCTCAGTGCTAGGCTTTGATCAGTTCTGATTGTTTCTTATTGCCACCTCGGTGCTAGGCTCTGATCAATTACGATCATTTCTCATTCCTACCTCAGTGCTAGACTCTCATCAGTTCTGATCATTTCTGATTCCTACTTCAGTGCTAGGCTCTGATCAGTTCTGATCATTTCTAATTCATACCTCTGTGCTGGCCTCTAATCAACTGTGTTCATTTCTGATTCCTACCTCTGTACTAGGCTCTGATCAATTCTGATCATTTCTGATTGCCACCTTTGTGCTAGGCTCTGAGCAATCCTGATCATTTCTGATTCCTACCTCGGTGCTAGGCTGTGATCAATTCTGATTATTTCTGATTCCTACCTCATTGCTAAGCTCTGATCAATTCTGCTCATTTCTGATTTCTACCTCAGTGCTAGGCTCTCATCAATTCTGCTCATTTCTGATTCCTCCCTCAGTGCTAGGCTCTGTTCAATTCTGATCATTTCTGATTCCCACCTCGGTGCTAGGCTCTGATCAATTCTGGTCATTTCTGATTCCTACCTCAGTGCTAGGCTCTGATCAGTTCTGCTCATTTCTTACTCCTACTTCAGTGCTAGGCTGTGAACAATTCTGATCATTTCTCATTCCTACATAAGTGCTAGACTGTGATCAATTCTGATCATTTCTGATTCCTACCTCAGTGCTAGGCTCTGATCAAATCTGATTCCTGCCTCAGTGCTAGGCTCTGATCAGTTCTGATCATTTCTGATTCCTACCTCGGTGCTAGGCTCTGATCAATTCTGATGATTTCTGATTCCTATCTCAGTGCTAGGCTCTGATCAGTTCTGATTATTACTGATTGCCACCTCGGTGCTAGGCTCTCATCAGTTCTGATCATTTTTCATTCCTAACTCAGTGCTAGGCTCTGCTCAATTCTGATCAGTTCTGATTCCTACCTCAGTGCTAGGCTTGCTCAATTCTGATCATTTCTGATTCCTACCTCAGTTCTAGGCTCTGCTCAATTCTGTTCATTTCTGATTCCTAGCTCAGTGTGAGGCTCTGATCAATTCTTCTCATTTATGATACCTACCTCAGTGCTATGCTCTGATAAATTCTGATCATTTCTGATTGCCACCTCGGTGCTAGGCTCTCATCAATTCTGATCATTTCTGATTCCTAGCTCAGTGCCAGGCTCTGATCAATTCTTCTCATTTATGATACCTACCTCCGTGCTAGGCTCTGATCTATTCCGATCATTTCTGATTGCCACCTCGGTGCTAGGCTCTGATCAATTCTGATCATTTCTGATTCCTATATAAATACTAGGCTGTCATCAATTCTGATCAGTTTTGATTCCTACCTCAGTGCTAGGCTCTGATCAATTCTGATTCCTGCCTCAGTGCTAGGCTCTGATCAATTCTGATCAACTCTGATTCCTACCTCAGTGCTAGGCTCTGATAAATTCTGATCATTTCTGATTGCCACCACAGTGTTAGGCTCTGATCAATTCTGACTATTTCTGATTTCTACCTCAGTTCTAAGCTCTGATCAATTCTGATTCCTACATCAGCGTTAGGCTTTGATCAATTCTGATCATTTCTGATTCCTAACTCCGTGCTAGGCTCTGATCAATTCTGATGATTTCTGATTCCAACCTCAGTGCTAGGCTCTCATCAATTCTTCTCATTTCTGATTCCTACCTGAGTGCTAGTCTCTGATCAATTCTCAATCCTACCATAGTGCTAGGCTCTGATCAATTCTGCTCATTTCTTAGTCCTATTTCAGTGCTAGGCTCTGAACAATTCTGATCATTTCTGATTCCTACCTCAGTGCTAGGCTCTGATCAATTCTGATCATTTCTGATTGCCACCTCAGTGCTAGGCTCTGATCAATTCTGCTCATTTCTGATTCCTACCTCCCTGCTAGGCTCTGATCATTTCTGCTCATTTCTGAGTCGTACTTCAGTGCTAGGCTCTGATCAATTCTGATCATTTCTGATTACCACCTCGGTGCTAGACTCTGATCAAATCTGATCATTTCTGATTCCTACCTAAGTACTAGGCTCTCATCAGTTCCGATCAGTTCTGATTCCTACCTCAGTGGTAGGTTCTGATCAATTCTGATCATTTCCGATTCCTACGTCAGTGCTAGGCTGTGTTCAATTCTGATCATTTCTGATTGCCACCTCATTGCTAGGCTCTGACCAGTTCTTATCAGTTCTGATTCCTACCTCAGTGCTGGGCTCTCATCAATTCTGATTTTTACCTCAGTGCTAGGCTCTGATCAGTTCTGAACATTTCTGATTGCCGCCTCAGTGCTAGGCTCTGATCAATTCTCATTCCTACATCAGTGCTAGGCTCTGGTCAATTCTGACCATTTCTGATTCCTACCTCGGTGCTAGGCTCTGGTCAATTCTGATCATTTCTGATTGCCACCACAGTGCTAGGCTCTGATCAATTCTGACTATTTTTGATTCCTACCTCAGCGCTAGGCTCTGATCAATTATGATCATTTCTGATTGCCACCTCGGTGCTAGGCTCTCATCAGTTCTCATGATTTCTGATTCCTACCTCAGTGCTAAGATCTGATCAATTGTGATCATTTCTGATTCCTACCTCAGTGCTAGGCTCTCATAAATTCTGATCATTTCTCATTGCCACCTTGGTGCTAGGCTCTGATTAATTATGATCATTTCTGATTCCTACCTAAGTGCTAGGCTCTCATCAGTTCTGCTCATTTCTGATTCCTAACTCCGTGCTAGGCTCTGGTCAATTCTGATCAATTCTGATTCCTACCTCAGTGCTAGGCTCTGATCAGTTTTGCTCATTTCTTAGCCGTACTTCAGTGCTAGGCTCTGAACAATTCTGATCATTTCTGATTCCTACATAAGTGCTAGACTCTGATCAATTCTGATCATTTCTTATTCCTACCTCAGTTCTAGGCTCTGATACATTCTGATCATTTCTGATTGCCACCTCGGTGCTAGGCTCTGATCAATTCTGATTATTTCTGATTCCTCCCTCAGTGCTAAGCTCTGATCAATTCTGCTCATTTCTGATTCCTACCTCAGTGCTAGGCTCTTGTCAATTCTGATCATATCTGATTCCTACCTCAGTGCTAGCTTCTCATCAATTCTGCTCATTTCTGATTCCTACTTCAGTGCTAGGCTCTGATCAATTCTGATTCCTACCTCAGTGCTAGGCTCTGGTCAATTCTGATCATTTCTGATTGCCACCACAGTGCTAGGCTCTGATCAATTCTGAGTATTTCTGATTCCTACCTCAGTGCTAGGCTCTGATCAATTCTGATCATTTCTGATTGCCACCTCGGTGCTAGGCTCTGATCAATTCTGATATTTTTTGATTCCTAAGTGCTAGGCTCTCATCAATTCTGATCAGTTCTGATTCCTCCTTCAGTGCTACGCACTCATCAGTTCTAATCATTTCTGATTCCTACCTCAGTGCTAGGCTCTGATCAATTCTGATCATTTCTGACAGCCACCTCAGTGCTAGGCTCTCATCAATTCTGGTTATTTCTGATTCCTATCTCTGTGCTAGGCTCTGATCAATTCTGATCAGTTCTGAATCCTACCTCAGTGCTTGGCTCTGATCATTTCGCATCTGTTTTGATTCCTACCTCAGTGCGAGGCTCTGATGAGTTCTGATCAATTCTGATTCCTACCTCACTGCTAGGCTCTGATCAATTCCGATCATTTCTGATTCTTACCTCACTGCTCGGCTCTGGTCAATTCTGATCATTTCTCATTTCCACCACAGTGCTAGGCTCTGATCAGTTCTGATCACTTCTGATTTCTAACTCAGTGCTAGGCTCAGATCATTTCTGACTATTTCTGATTCCTACCTCAGTGCTAGGCTCTGATCAATTCTGATGATTTCTGATTCCTACCTCAGTGCTAGGTTCTGATCAGTTCTGATCATTTCTGATTTCCACCTCGGTGCTAGGCTCTGATCAGTTCTGATCATTACTGATTGCCACCTCGGTGCTAGGCTCTCATCAGTTCTGATCATTTCTGATTCCTACCTCCGTGCTAGGCTCTGATCAGTTCTGATCATTTCTGATTCCTACCTCCGTGCTAGGCTCTGATCAGTTCTGATCATTTCTGATTCCTAACTCAGTGCTAGGCTCTGCTCAATTCTCATCAGTTATGATTCCTATCTTCGTGCTAGGCTCTCATCAATTCTGATCATTTCTGATTCCTTCCTCAGTGCTCGGCTCTGATCAATTCTGAATCCTACCTCAGTGCTAGGCTCTGATCATTTCGGATCGGTTTTGATTCCTACCTCAGTGCTAGGCTCTGGTCAGTTCTGAGCCATTCTGATTCCTACCTCAGTTCTAGGCTCTGATCAATTCCGGTCATTTCCGATTCCTACCTCAGTTCTAGGCTCTGCTCAATTCTGTTCATTTCTCATTGCCACCACAGTGCTAGGCTCTGATCAATTCTGATTCCTACCTCAATGCTAGGCTCTGATCAATTCTGATCATTTCTGATTGCCACCTCATTGCTAGGCTCTCATCAATTCTGATTATATCTGATTCCTATCTCCGTGCTAGGCTCTGATCAATTCTGATCAGTTCTGATTCCTACCTCAGTGCTAGGCTCTGATCAATTCTGAATCCTACCTCAGTGCTAGGCTCTGATCAGTTCTGATCATTTCTGATTCCTACCTCATTTCTAGGCTCTGATCAATTCTGATGATTTCTCATTCCTACCTCAGTGCTAAGCTCTGATCAATTGTGATCATTTCTGATTCCTACCTCAGTGCTAGGCTCTGATCAATTCTGAATACTACCTCAGTGCTAGGCTTTGATCAGTTCTGATCATTTCTTATTGCCACCTCGGTGCTAGGCTCTGATCAATTTTGATACTTTCTGATTCCTACCTAAGTGCTAGGCTCTCATCAATTCTGATCAGTTCTGATTCCTACTTCAGTGCTACGTACTGATCAGTACTAATCATTTCTGATTCCTACCTCAGTGCTAGGCTCTGATCAATTCTGAATCCTACCTCAGTGCTAGGCTTTATTCAGTTCTGATCATTTCTTATTGCCACCTCTGTGCTAGGCTCTGATCAATTTTGATACTTTCTGATTCCTACCTAAGTGCTAGGCTCTCATCAATTCTGATCAGTTCTGATTCCTACTTCAGTGCTACGCACTTATCAGTTCTAATCATTTCTGATTCCTACCTCAGTGCTACGCTCTGATCAATTCTGATTCTTACCTCAGTGGCAGGTTCTGATCAATTCTGATTCCTACCTCAGTGGTAGGTTCTGATCAATTCTGATCATTTCTGATCGCCACCGCAGTGCTAGGCTCTGATCAATTCTGATCATTTCTGCTTGCCACCTCAGTGCTGGGCTCTGATCAATTCTGATCATTTCTGATTCCTACCTCACTGCTAGGTTCTGATCAATTCTGATCAGTTTTGATTCCTACCTCAGTGCTAGGGTGTGATCAATTCTGATCATTTCTGATTGCCACCTCAGTTGAGCCCTGATCAATCCTGAGAGAGTAGTGAGGGGGACTTCCCTGAAATTCATTAAGGGCCCACAGCCATGGGTGCTGAGAAAGTCAGACCAAGAACATCCCAAGAAACTCCCCATCCCAACCAATGCTCCTCACCTGATTCACTCAATCCCGGTGAAACTTGCTTAGGTTCTGACTTCAGAGTCCGCAGAGGAGGTCCTGTGACTGCCTGTCCCAGCCCCATGCAAAGAATTTTGGTGGAACTGATTCTCTGCAGGGAGCTGTGTATCAGGCACCATGATGGTCACGCCTTTCTCTGTCTCCCCTTCTGTTGCTCGCTCTCTCTCTCCTCCCTCTCCTCGCTTTTTTCTCTTTCCCTTTCCCTCTCTTCTCTTTCCTCTTTTTCTGTCCCTGTTCCCTTTGTCTTCTCTTTGTCTCTTGCTTTTTCGTCTCTCTCCTGTATCTCGTCTCTCCTCTGTCTTCTCTTTGTCTCCTTCTCTTTCTCATTTTCTCTCCTCTCTTTTTCCTCTCTTTCTCCTCTGTTCTTGATTTTGCCCCCTTCCAGAATGGAGCCATCATGAACAAGGGCACGGGGCGCTGCCTGGAGGTGGAGAACCGGGGCCTGGCTGGCATTGACCTCATCCTTCGCAGCTGCACGGGTCAGAGGTGGACCATTAAGAACTCCATCAAGTAGAGAGAGAGAGCTGGAGCACTGGAGCCTGGCCCCCAGGACCAGCCGCCATGGCGGAGAGACAGCAAGGGGCTGGCAGGTGCTCGGCGGGCCCTCCAGGGCAGCACGGGGACCCCAGATGGATATTCTGTCCCTCTCAGGCATTCAGCTGCCCACAGGGTTCCTCCACCCTGGAAAAGCCCCCGCCCCTTCCCTGGGAAGCCAACAGCTGTCTTCTGCAGCCTCTCATGTGTACCTGGTACTGAGGAGTGAGGCTGTCCAGTTCTCCACCACATCTGCCATCCCCGAATCAGGACCTGGTACCAGCAGAGTCCCCTCCTGCGTCTTGTCTCCTGCAGCAGCAGGTGCTCAACTCCAGCCGTCAACACGGTGGGAGGCAGCGGCGGCTTCAGCCACGTCCTAGCTCCCCGCCCTAAAAGGAGGCAGCGAGGCCCGGGCATTGGTTCCTCCAAGGTTGCTTCTGCCCAGATGACACTGGCCTGTTCACGCCCCAGGGCAGCCGCTGCCCCCAACTGTTCCCACCAGGGTGGCTTTGGCACTGCAGTTCTGGACTATTCTGGCCCCTCCTGAGATGACTCGGATGGAGCTGATGCTTTCGCTCCTGGTCACCTGGGCACTAGGCTCGTATCAACATGCTTGGGACAGATCTCCTGCCTCTGTCTAGAGGCCGGAGACAGAAACAGTCTAAGCCTGCAGCATGGTCTCAGCCACGAGGGCCCCACAGGGTGGAGCTGGGTCAGGGACCAGGAGCCCTGATGACGGAGGCCGCCCCCGGGGAGCAGAAGGGACCCATTATCCAGAACTTACGAGCTGCAGTGAAGGCTACTGGGAACCTCGAAGATGCTTTCGGCTCACCTCATTTCACCCCGTGCGCTGCTGGCTGGCAGAGGAGAAGGCAGTCGTTTCCTCTCTGAAGAGTAATAATTTTTTTCCGATTGCCCTCTGGTTAGGGTGCACATATAAATCAGAGTTAATATATGAACACGTGTGCATGCACGAGTGTGTGTGTGCCTGTTTGCTGTGCGTGGCAGGGAGTGTGCGTGCGTGTCTGGCTGTGTGTTTGGAGCGTGTTACCATGCTGACCTAGCTGTGTGGCCCTGGGCTTGCTGCTTCATTGCTCGCCTCGATAGGGATGAGGAGGGTGAGAAGGACGAGGGGTGTGGGTTTGGCCCATGTCACTGGCCGGAAGCATGAGGCTGAGCCCTGCCCTGTGGAGGCCCCTGCAGAAGGCTGCCCCATCTCCCAGTCCCATCTCTCTCCCCTGCGCTGTCCCTGGTCAAGCACTGCCCAGAGCTGAACCCTGTAGCTTCCCCCTTGCCCTGTGTGGGATTCAGAGTTTCATTTGGTGACATCTTATTGGTGATCATCTCCTCACCCCATCTCCCACCTTGTGAAATAAATACATGTTAGCACTTCCCAGAGTGGACTCCTTCGTGTCTTGATTTCCCAGAACTGGAAGTTGGGAGGGGAGTGATGGAGACATGGCGGGAGGGCTTCTTTGGTGTGGAGGGGTTGGTGTTACTTACTTATGAGATGGGGTCTGGCTCTGTCACCCAGGCTGGAGTACAGTGGTGCAGTCATGACCCACTGCAGCCTCAAACTCCTGGGCGTAAATGATCCTCCCACCTCAGCCTCCTGAGTAACTAAGGCTACAGGTACACAACATGTAAAAAGATTCTTGGCCAGGCATGGTGGCACATGCCTGTAACCCCGCAGGTTGGGAGGCCACGGAGGGCGGATGACGAGGTCATGAGTTCGAGACCGGCCTGGCCAACACAGTAAAATTCCATCATCTCTACAAAAAAAAAAAAAAAAAAAAAAAGTAGCCAGGTGTGGTAGCAGGCACCTGTAGTTCCAGCTACTCAGGAGGCTGGGGCAAGAGAACCACTTGAACCGGGGAAGTGGAGGTTGCAGTGAGCCAAAATCACGCCACTGCACTCCAGCCTGGTGACAGAGTGAGACTCTGTCTCAAAAAAAAAAAAAAAAAAAAAAAAAAAAAGGATTCTTTTATAAATTTTTTTAAGAGATTCTTAATTTTTTAAAAGATTTTTGTAGAGATGGGGTCTTGCTGTGCTGCCCAGGCTGGGCCTGAACTCATGGCCTCATGCTATCTTCACACCTTGGCCTCTAGAAGTGCTGGGATTTCAGGTGTGAGCCACTGCATCCAGCTAATTTTAAAAAATTGTAGAGAGGGGTCTTGCCATGTTGCCCAGATTCATTTCAAACTCCTGATTCAAGCAATCCTTTCCACTCAGCCTTCCGAGTAGCTGGAACCACAGGCAGAGGCCACTGGCACTGGAGGATTTTTTTTTTTTTTTTTTTGAGATGGAGTCTCGCTTTGTAGGCCAGGCTGGAGTGCAATGGCGCGATGTCGGCTCACTGCAACCTCCACCTCCTGGGTTCAAGCAATTCTTCTGCCTCAGCCTCCTGAGTAGCTGGGATTACAGGTGCATGCCTCCACACCTGGCTATTTTTTTTTTTAAGTAGAAATGAGGTTTCACCATGTTAGTCAGACTGGTCTTGAACTCCTGACTTTGTGATCCACCTGCCGTGGCCTCCCAAATTGCTGGTATTACAGGCATCAGTCACTGCACCCGGCCACCTGGCTGAATTTTGAGAAACAGTTTCTTGCTATGTTGCCCACGCTGGTCTTGAATTCCTGGCCTCAAGTGATCCTCCCACCTCAGCCCTGCAAAGTGCAGGGATTACAGTGTGAGTCAATGCACCAGGTCTGCATTTTCTCTTAGTAAAGGCAGAAGGCCCGCACACACTGGGGCTGACTGAGGCAATGCCAGCCTACCCCCACACTCAGCTTTTCCCCCTCAAAGCAGGATGGAACTGGACACCTGACTTTCCCTTACGAACCCTGTGTGTCCCAGGTTAGGAGCATCAGGTTGGCACAGAAAGCCATAAGGAAGGGGAGACTCACCTTGGGACCTGGCCTGATCCAGCCCCTCCCTGCCGCCATCCAGCAAATCCCACCTCTTAAGCCCCTGGAGCTTGTGGAGGAAGGATCTGCCTCTTGGATGTTGTCAGAGAAGTGAAACCCAACAGGACCCTAGGCCTTCTGTCTCGGATATTGGCAGGGAGGGAACGGGCCCAGAGTCCCCAAAGGATCTTTCAGCAACGCAATTCTTACTTTCTGGACTGCAGGAAGGGTAGCCTCACTAGCCATCCTGCCATGAGAGTACAATGAACACACAATTTTATCCCTTACGCATTTGGGGTCGTCCTTACTGCTGTGAATGATCTCCACTGACTGGAGCCAGACCTCACAATCTAAACTAAAACTCGATTGGCTAACAACTGAAAACTTTTATAAACAGGTAAAAGCAATGGAGAGCTGGGACATGCCTGTGAACACGTCCAGCCAGCACCCATATCTTAGTACATACAAGGACATATGTATCACATGCCTGTAAGCATGGCCTGTTTAACAGCTACATAGGATAGGCCCTAACAAAGAGTTATTAGCACACTTAAGATTTGACAAGAAAGGAAACTTTAAAAAAAGCTTATCGATTTCAGATCCAAGATGGCCGATTAAGAGCAGCTCAGTATTGCAGCTCCTAGTGAAAGCACGGAGGGTGAATGGACGCCGCATTTACAGATGGATTTTTATTGCCCACAGACCAGGAGACTCCCAGGCGGAGGAGACCCACAGGTTGCCAAGCACAGTGGTTTTGGCTGGCGAGGCTGTTTTGACCGGTGCCCTAGCACCGCAGGTCTCTGCACAAAATATGCGGGTCCAGGCGCAGTTTTAGCTGGTGATTGGAGCTCCTGGGAGACAGAGTTGCCCATCCAACTGCTTAAAAAAAGGAGACTGAAACAGGGAGCCAGGCCAGGAGATTCCTGGACACAAAAGCACCACAAATCTCAGCGCGGCTGTTTCAGCCAGCACAGTGGGTCGCCGCAAGGGAAATCACACAGATTCTGGTGCCTTTTCAACAGGCAACTCTAACACCTGGGAGACAGAGTCTACTGTTCAACTGGGGAAAAAAACAAAAAACAAAAAACACAGCTTTGAGGCAGGGAGCCAGGTGATCAGGTTCAGCTGGTCCCACCGCTACAAAAAAACAGCAATCTGAAATGCTCTGGATTGAGAGTTTCACAGCAAGTACAGCAGAACCTGGGACAGTCGAGCTCTGTTGGGGAGGGGCGTCCGCCATTACTGAGGCAGTCCACCACTACGGAGGTAGTCCGTCATTGCCGAGGCAACCTGCCATTACAGAGAGAGTCCGCCATTATAGAGGTGGGCCACCATTGCTGAGGCAGTTCTAACTACACCCTTATAAACAGCACTGCAGGGAAGTTCACAATGCAGCTGGGCGGAGCCCATAGCAGCTCAGCAAAGCATCTGCAGGCAGACGGTGACTAGGCTGCCTCCTCACTTGGCAGGGCAGCCCTGAAAAAAGGCATCAGCACAACAGAAATTCATAAATAAAGCCCTAACTCCCTGGGACAGAGCACCTGGGGAAAAAAAGGGGGAGGTTTGTGAGTTCTGCTGCAGCAGACTTAAATGTACCTGCCCAGTAGCTCTGAATGAACAACGGAGCTCACAGCTCAGCACTTGAGCTCCTATAAAGGACAGACTGTCTCCTCAAGCAGCTCCCTGACACCCATATATCCAAAGAGTCACCTCATAAAGGAGAGCTCAGACTGACATCAGGCGAGTATCCTTCTGGGTCAAAGATAGCAGAAGAAACTGGCAGCAACCCTTACTGTTCTGCAGCTGCTGCAGGTAATCCCAGGTAAGGAGGGCCTGGAGTGGACCTCAGCAGTCCTATGGCAGAGGGGCCTGAATGTTAGAAGGAGAACTAAGAAACAGAAAGAAATAACTTCATCATCAACAAACTGGATGACACTCAGAGACCCAATCTGAAAGCCAACAACTACAAAGACAACAGGTGGATAAATCCACAAAGAAGGGAAGAAACCAGCACAAAAACGATGAAAACACATGAAACCAGAATGCCTCTCCTCCTATAAGGGATCAAAACTCCTCTCCAGCAAGGGAACAAGGCTGGATGGAGAATGAGCATGATGAATAGACAGAAACAGGCTTCACAAGATGGATAATGAGAAACTTCACTGAGCTAAAAGAACATGTTCTAACCCAATGCAAACAAACTAAGAACATTGAAAAAAGATTTGACGAAATGCTAACGAGAATAAACAACTTAGAGAGGTATATAAGCGAATTGATGGAGCTGAAAAACACAACACGAGAACTTTGCGAAGCATACACAGGTTTCAACAGCCAAATTGACCAAGCAGAAGAAAGGATATCAGAGGTCAAAATCAACCCAATGAAATAAAACGAGAACGCAAGATTAGAGAAAAAAAGGGTAAAAAGGAATGAAAAAAGTCTCCAAAAAATAAGGGACTATGTGAAAAGGCATAATCTACATTTGATAGGTGTACCTGAATGTGATGGAGAGAATGAATCCAAGCTGGAAAATACTCTTCAGGATATTATCCAGGAAAACTTCCCCAACCTAGCAAGGCAGGCCAATATCCAAGTCCAGAAAATACAGAGAACACCACAAAGATATTCCTCAAGAAGAGCAACCCCAAGGCACACAATCGTCAAATTCACCAGGGTTGAAATGAAGGAGAAAATACTAAGGGCAGCCAAAGAGAAAGGGTGGGTTACCCACGAAGGGACGCCTATCAGACTCACAGCAGATCTCTCAGCAGAAACCCTACAAGCCAGAAGAGAGTGGGGGCCAATATTCAACATCCTTAAAGAAAAGAACTTTCAATCCCGAATTTCATATCCAGCCAAACTAAGCTTCATCCTAAGTTGAAGGAGAAATAACATCCTTTACAAACAAGCAAGTACTCAGATTTCATCACCACCAGGGATGCTTTACAAGAGCTCCTGAAAGAAGCACTAACCATAGAAAGGAACAACGAGTACCAGCCACTCCAAAAACATACCAAATGGTAAAGAGCATCAACATAATGAAGAATCTGCATCAACTAATGGGAAAAACAGCCAGCTAGCATCAAAATGGCTGTATCAAATTCACAGATAACAATATTAATCCTAAATGTAAATGGGCTAAACGCCCCAGTCAAAAGACACAGACTGGCAAATTGGATAAAAAGCCAAAACCCTTCTGTGTGCTGTATCCAGGAAACCCATCTCACATGCAAGAATACACAAAGACTCAAAATAAATGGATGGAGGAAGATTCACCAAGCAAATGGAGAGCAAAAAAAAAAGCAGGAGTTGCAATTCTCATCTCTGATAAAATAGACTTTAAACCAACAAAGATCAAAAGAGACAAAGAGGGACATTACATAATGGTAAAAGGATCAATACAACAAGAAGAGCTAACGATCCTAAATATATACGCACCCAGTACGGGAGCACCCAGATACATAAGGCAAGTTCTTAATGACTTAAAAAGAGACGTAGACTCCCACACAATAATAGTGGGAGATTTTAACACCCCAATGTCAATATTAGACAGATCAACCAGACAGAAAATTAACAAGGATATCCAGGACTTGAACTCAAGCCTGTACCAAGCAAACCTAATAGACATTTACAGAACTCTCCACCCCAAATCCACAGAATATACATGCTTCTCAGCACCACATCACACCTACTCTAAAATTGACCACATAATTGG
>NW_022438701.1:0-2817 GCF_009761245.1 Sapajus apella
TTATAGATGAGAAAAAGGATAGGACTAAAAAATTAATAAGTTCTGAATCTAGCTCAAGATGTTAGAAAAGAGTTAAACTAAATGTAGATAAAAGGTAATAATAACAATAAAAACAAAAATCAATGAAATAGAAACCAATTTAAAAGAAAGAATTTTCAAAGCCAGAACCCCGTTCTCTGGAAAGATAATAAAATTAATAAACCCATAAGTAGAATGATCTGGAAAATAAGAAATAAAGGTAAAAAATTATCAGGTTTAAAGACAGAAAAGGTATTAGCATCTAAGATACTACAGATATTCAATATATATTAGGTAAGGTATAAAAAGCTACAAGTTAAGGAAAACATACCAATAAATTTACCAAGATGTAAATAGCCTTATAACTGTATTAAAAAAACCTGAATCCATATTTAAAATATTGCCAAAAGGAGAACTGACTCTAGTAGCCTCAAAGGCTAACTCTATCAAACATTTAATGTTATTAGCTCAACTGGAATGTCAAGCTACTCTAAGGATACTTTGAGAAAAAAAACTTACAGACCAATTCCATTTATAAACCAAGACACAAAAATATTAATCTTTGCACACTGATTTTGAAATATATAAAAAGGACAATGAAGTTTACTTCAGGAATAAGATATTAGGCGAACTTTTTTTTTTTAAAGAAACAACTTCATCAAAAAGTGGGCAAAGAATATGAACAGACACTTTTCAAAAGAAGACATTTATGCAGCCAACAAACATATAAGCTCATCATCACTGGTCATTAGAAAAATAAGCTCATCATCACTGGTCATTAGAAAAATGCAAGTCAAAACCACATTGAGATACCATCTCTTGCCAGTTAGAATAGTGATTATTAAAAAATCAGGTGACAACAGGTGCTGGAGAGGATGTGGAGAAATAGGAACGCTTTTACACTGTTGGTTAGTGTGTAAATTAGTTCAACCATTATGGAAGACAGTATGGCAATTCCTCAAGGATCTAGAAATAGAAATTCCATTTGACCCAGCAATCCCGTTACTGGATATATACTGAAAGGATTATAAATCATTCTATTATAAAGACACATGCACACGTATGTTCAGTGCAGCACTGTTTACAATAGCAAAGACCTGGAAGCAACCCAAATGCCCATCAAAACAGACAGGATAAAGAAAATGTGGCACATATACACCATGGAATACTATACAGCCATAAAAAATGATTTGAGTTCATGTCCTTTATAGGGACATGGATGAATCTGGAAACCATCATTCCCAGCAAACTGACACAAGAACAGAAAACCAAACACCATGTGTTCTCACTCAAAGGCAGTTGTGTAAAAATGAGAACACATGGACACAGGGAGGGGAACATCACACACTGGGGTCTGTTGGGGGAGATCGGGGAGGCTAGGAGAGGTACAGCATGGGGGCAGGGAGGTTGTGGAGGAATAACACTGGGAGAAATACCTGATGTAGGTGACCGAGGGATGGAGACAGCAAACCACCATGGCATGTGTGTATATATGCAACAATCCTGCAAGATCTACACATGTACCCCAGAACTTAAAGTACAATAAATAAAAATTTTTAAAAGTCAGAGGATAAAAGGGGAAAAAATGTGCTTAGCACAGTGTATGGTGTAATTTAAATAGGTGATACATTGAAGTTATTTTTATTATAGCCAAAAAGTTACAAAATATTTCAATAATTGTGAAGATTGATTCTGTGAAAGCTGTGTCTGTTTGGCTTAGTAACGTCTATTACTATTAATCCAATAAAATATGAAAGGTAAAATTTAAATTATTTCTATAACTCCTCCTCTAAAAGAGTTCAGAGATTTTGAAAAACATACTTCATGGTTATTATAGAAGTGATTCAAAGCACTTGTAAGTATTTCAGAAAATAAAATGTATTTTTCTAGATAAGAAAAGAAGAAAAAGACAGAGAAAAGACAGAAGAGATCAAAAAGCACCAATGCTTCCCATGGACATTCTTGTTCATTAGAGTCAAAATTATGGTGATTTTTAAATTTAATTATTTTACTATTTTGGTAATTTGGATGTCACATTTTGGCCTTAAGGTTCATTTTTGTTTTGTATGTTTATATGTGTGTGTGTGTGTGTGTATATATATATACACACACACACACACACACACACACACACACACACACATATATATACATACATATACATACATGTATGTATGTACTGGCCATGCGTCAAAATTTATGGGATTCATCACTTGAGGCTGATTATTCTAGTGATGAGAATGTACTCTCTCAAAATGATTTTACTTCAGTTATTTAAAAGTTTTGATCAAGTGTTGCCTTAAAGGGGGGAAAGATGAAATTAACACCCTTACTCCCTTTCTATTCTCTCAATATTCCTTGGATTTAGTTTTCATAGTTTTTTTCTATTGACATTATTTTTCTTCTCAAAATGTTACTTTATATTGTTGCAGAAATTTTTGTTAGGCAATGCGAATAATTCAGTGAAGATGCATGAAATTATTTAAATAGCTTAAGCATATAAACTACCAGCAATTGAAATATATACCAGGAATGATTTCTGGCAATTTTTAAATTACTGTTATTGTACGTACACTTAAAATCTTTTTAGTGGCTGTGAACTTATCATTTTACCTTCTCTTGTTTTACCTGATTGAACATGAAATTGTATGCCTCCATTTAAAAAATAATAGAGGTTTGTGGCATTTGGCTTGAACTAATTCCCCCCACTTCTTTATCTTAATTAATTAAGACCAAGGAAAAACTCTAATACTAGGGTGTAATGTATATAAGAAAACCTTCTAAAGAACAAGCCAGTCA
>NW_022438701.1:2827-12816 GCF_009761245.1 Sapajus apella
TGTGACAAAATATTTATAGAAATTTTAAATGTGCCCTTATTCTCATCTCCTGAATTATATAGACTTATCCATCCACTCATAGTAGCCAGGAAAGCTGTGGGTCCCTCCACTAGCACTCTTGCCTCTCTCAACTCTAAGGCAGTGAAGAGCAGGACAATCTCCTGACAAGCACATCCACAGGAGGAAGAAGAGTGGGGTGGAGTTTCTCATGGGCAGCCTCTTTCCTACACTAAGCCTTTCTGTTAACTCACTGCAGCTCTGTGGGCTATCAAACACATGGTAACAGTGAGAACTGTTTACAGGAAATACTTTCTCATGTACAGGAATACAGGAAAAATGTTCTCTTTTCTGAATATTTACATATATATTGTCTATTTGATCCTGAAATAAGTTTTGGATATATATATGTGATATATATCACATATCATATATATCACATATATCATACCATATATATGTGACATATATGATATGTATGAAACATTTTCATACAGATGAAACACTTTATATGTGTATCACAGATATATGATATCACATATATCTAATATAGATCACATATATGTGATATATATATTTCATCATATATATGTAACAAAACTTATTTCAGGATCAATTAGATAATATAATAAGATTTGTTAATTTAGAAGAACTTTGAAGAGTAGTTTTGATTCTAGGCAACATAAAAGCAAGTTCAGTTTGACCACTGTTATTGAATGTACAATTTAAAAAGCTATAATTAAATTTTTAGCAGGAATTGCTACAGCATACTTTGTTTAGTTGCACATCCTTTAAACTTTTTCCTGAAAGTGTTTCTTAAGATAATGTATCTTTTGATTACTATATGGCTAAACTTAAGAAATTTTTAGATATTTAATTTTGTTTCAATACAAAAATATTTTCTCCATTGCTGGAATAAAAAAATACATTATCAATGGGCAAAAATATTATTAACTTCAATAGTGATTTAAAATTGTCTACAATGTAGTTTGTTTATCTCAAAAGTTTTATAAAATATTGTGTGTGTGTGTGTGTGTGTGTGTGTGTGTGTGTGTGTGTGTCTTTTTAAAAAGTGTAAGTCAGAAGTTAGTAAGATACAATATGGATAAAATATCAATTAGATTTTTTTCTGGTTACTTGCATAAGAACTCTGAATATGCTCATTTAATTTCAGAAATAGTCAATTCTTACTTTTCAGTATGTGAATTATGTTCTGTATAAAGTATTCACAGACAATTTTTAATTTTTTGTGATATGACACCCTTCAAAATTGATTAACTGCTGTTGTTCTCACTTTCACTTTGTCTCTTAGGTTGTACAAATTTCTTTCGCTTCAGTTTATAACATAATAAAGTGAATCCACCAAATACACACACACATAAATAACTTATTTCTTAAAGAGATACAAACCATCACTTAAAATGCATGGGATTACTTTCCCCCTTAGAATATGTATTCTGTTTTAAAGGAAAGAAAAATAAATATTTTTGAAGATTCCTATCCCAGGAAATAATCAAAATAAATGTGATTGAAGGGGAAAAAGGACTGCTATACTGATATTTATTAAAATAAATCTTAAGATTACTGATATTTCTTAAGATTATGTCAGTTTCTCAGCCAGGCGTGGTGGCTCACGCTTGTAATCCTAGCACTTTGGGAGGCTGAGGCGGGTGGATCACGAGGTCAAGAGATCGAGACCATCCTGGTCAACATGGTGAAACCCGGTCTCTACTAAAAATACAAAAATTAGCTGGGCATGGTGGCGCGTGCCTGTAATCCCAGCTACTGAGGAGGCTGAGGCAGGAGAATTGCCTGAACCCAGGAGGCGGCGGTTGCGGTGAGCCGAGATCGCGCCATTGCACTCCAGCCTGGGTAACAAGAGCGAAACTCCGTCTCAAAAAAAAAAAAAGATTATATCAGTTTCTCTCTCTCATTCTCTGTTTATCTCTCTCCTTCATGATTCACTGGCAAATAAGATAAACTATCTGAAGTTAAAGCAATGTTGTTAATCCTTTTTTAATTGTTCACAAGGCAATTATCTATTGAAGTGATTTAAAATCACTTATGTAAATAATAAGAAGCAGCAAGAGAAAATGTAATTAAAATGTACCTGTCGGTTGATCTTAGTAAAGGTATTCCTGGCAAACAAGGTAAAAGGTAAAAGTTATGTTGTAGAATATTGGACATTAGATTATCTATTTTCTGTTTCTTTTATATAGCACATTGATAAGGTAAATAAATCACCTGTCTACTTTTTTGACAAACATACACTGAGTTACTTTTGACAGTGCAAAATTCCCAAGATCTTCCTTAAATGAACACTCAGGTCACTGATAAAGACAGACATTTGACTTGGTAATAAATGTTATTATGGTTTAGAAACTCATTACTTGAGTGTGGTCCATGAACCAAAAGCATCAGCATCACTTTGGAGCTTGTTAGAAATGCAGAATCTCAGATTCCATTCCAGGTTAATGAATCAGGGTTTACATTTTAACAAAATCTCCAGGTGACTTATATGCACATTAAGTTTAAACAGCACTATTTAGAGTATCTACATAAATTTAAAATATAATCAACTGTTCTGAGAAGTCAGCTTTAAAAAATAATAGCAGGAGTTTGTAACTATATGTACCAAAAATGTTTTTTAAAAATCCTTGTTAGGCCGGGCGCAGTGGCCTGTAATCCTAGCACTTTGGGAGGCCGAGGTGGGTGGATCACCTGAGGTCTGGGGTTCAAGACCAGCCTGGCCATCATGGTGAAACCCCATCTTTAAAAAAAAAAGAAAGAAAGAAAAAAAAAAATATTTCTTTTCTTTTTTTTTTTTCTTTTTTTCCGAGACGGAGTTTCACTCTTGTTACCCAGGCTGGAGTGCAATGGCGCGATCTCGGCTCACCGCAACCTCCGCCTCCTGGGTTCAGGCAATTCTCCTGCCTCAGCCTCCTGAGTAGCTGGGATTACATTACAGGCACGTGCCACCATGCCCAGCTAATGTTTTGTATTTTTAGTAGAGACGGGGTTTCACCATGTTGACCAGGATGGCCTCGATCTCTTGACCTCGTGATCCACCCACCTCGGCCTCCCAAAGTGCTGCGATTACAGGCTTGAGCCACCGCGCCCGGCTATGAAAAATACTTGTTATATCATTGTAAACTGCTCCAAAATTAGAAGTAACTTAATTGTACTTCACTTGAGGTAGATTCATTGCCGCCTAACCTCAGAGCTGTTTCCAGTCCCTGTATTTTCATGTTGTTGTACTACTATAGAGAGTATCATGTTACCTTCAAATTTGCTTCAAAATTATATAGTCTTTTCTTGGGGGTAACTGTTACTAATCATAAGGTCAGTTGCTTCCTTTGGGATGCTTTGCAAAACATATGTTTCTATGCCAAAGTGATATCAGGTTAGCTCTTTCCTTCTCATAATATATTGCAGACACCAATTGGCGTTAAGCCAACATGTCTATTTCTTATCATGGTGTTAAGCCAACTAATATATTTGGTTCTGCTTCTTGCCCAAGGACTATTTCTCTAAGATTGTTGTTTTTCTTCTGATGTATATTTGTTTCTGAAATACTATTTTTTCCCACAATACCTTATTAGCATATTAGTAGATAGGTCTCACCAGGCTGTGTACCTTTAACATGTGGAGCTTAAGAAGGATGATTATCAGCCCTGAGAGCAACATATAACCGTAAACTCAATATAATTTCAAAAGAGCAACAATATCACAACATATTGTAAGGCTTTAGCACAAGTAATAATGTGGCTTCTCCTTGCCAGAAAGTCAACAACATTTTTGAGGCAAAAGGCTACATCAAAAGTAAAACCCACAAACAATCACATTTAAACAATGTTTTCAGTGTTTAATTCTGTGAGGATTTTCATTCAAATAGCATGTTTTGATAACTACAAATCACTCCAAAGCAAAACAGGCATTCACAATAAGACATTCAAATATAAGGGAGTGAATGACCAGGAAGACATTTGCCATAAATCCACAATTTTTTTTTTTTTTTTTCTGGGTAGCATGGAAACATTACAGGACAACAGACTAACTCAAGGGCAGTAGCAATCACAAAATAAAATAAAACGCATCTGACGCATAAGAGTCAGCTTTGTAGTAGTAAAAAGACCCCAAATGTTAGTTGATCATAATCATTGCTGTTTCTGGCCAACATTGTTTGTTGGTTTCTGTGGGTACCCTGTGATTCTGATCTGTGTGTCCTGAGGATCAAGAAGGCCTCTTTTGCAACATGCTCTCCTGCTGGCAGGGTTAAAAAGCAAGTGAACAGGTATAACTTTGTGATGCCTCTCCAAACTTGTACTATATCATACATATCTGGCTCACCGTATTTCACTAATCATAGCATTCTCCTTCTAATGTCAGAATAAGTAGAACCCATCATGAACTGCTCATGGTTATTCTCTGGGACCATTAGTCTATGTATAAATGCATGTTTGCATTTATCATGGCGTTGTAAATAATTGCAAAGAATAACACCATCTACCACATTATCATTATGGATTTACCTGTAGGGTTCTTTTTTATCATTGGTTTTATCCATTATTTTTAGTCTGTTTAAAAGAATTTAGAAATTTTCTCAAATTGAGAAAATCCAAGTGAGAAGTAAATGTACAAAAGTTGTTTAATTTCTATTTCTCATGAACTTAACATAGATGATTTGAAGAACAGAGTGGAAAAATACATAATTTTAAGGACCGTATTTTGTCAAAAATGTCAAATTCTATGAGCCCAACCACAATATAACATTAAAATGGTGATATTTGTTTGTTTTGTCATCCCGTTTCTCATTTCCTATGAAAGCATCTTTCAATACGTGCTGTAAATGACCGTAAACCACCAAAAAATTTTAGTTGCACAAGACACAGCTACATGATTTCTGCATAGAATAATCACATCCTTTTATATCCACAGTCATTAATCCTTTCATTCCCTAAAGGACTCAGAATGTTGAATCATATTCAAAATCACATTTAGTTTTTACAACATATGTGAATTTCCTTTGGAACCCATGTCATGCTTATGAGCTACAGTGGGTTTAAAAAGGAATAAAAATGATTTCTGAACACAATTTTTATAAGTGAATAACCTATTTCAGTTTTCAAATCTGAACATTGTATGTCATTTACAAAGGCGCTGATGAATTGTTACAGCTTACTATTTGTGGAAAAGTTACAGTAAAAGTTGAGAATGCATTTTCTCAGGTCATAAAAATCTCAAACCACTGTGAAGAAGATAATAACAAAGTATGTTAATTATGTACAATTAAAAAAACAGATCTCTTATGGGGATGAAATAGGCCTATTCTCCATGTAAACTGTGTGGCCTTGTCAAAAGTTCTTAAACATTCAACAATCCATGATTTACAGAAGTTGAAAGTTTGCATAAGGTAATATGTTTACATCAAATAGTTGTGTGCTCTGTTGTAAGGGTTTTAGACTATTCATAAAAAGAACTATTGTGATGATTTAAACAGCAGATTTATGTTGCTTCACCTGCATATCTGCAAGGAAAACTTTTGCATACACAGATTATAATTCTACTGTAGAGAAGAACCATGAGCAATTTATGAATGGATTCTCTTTATCAGGCTATTAGAAATGATAACCCACTATTACTATTAGTAATTCCATATATCTTGATTAGAAGAACCATTAGAAAAATTATGACTAAGTCCAGATTCCTGTGGTGCACTTTAAAAACTATGAAATCCTAGCTTATGAAAATTGAAAATTCCCTCAACAACTGTTAGGTCTTAATGAAAAGGAAATGTGAGAAAGCAAACACGTATTGCACTCATAATATATGCTCTGCCAGGTACTGTTTAGGGATTATATTGTGAAATTTTCCCAGATAAGTGAGAGAAGGCTATTTTCTCCAGTTTAGGGATAGGAATGCTAAGTACATATGCAACTTCACCAAAGCCCCACAGTCATCAAGTACAGAGATGATGCGCTATTACTAGGATTTGCCCTTACATACCTGACTCTAAACCTCATGTCTCATTTTCCTCATTATGTCAGATTGCCTTTAGAGGTCTTTAATTAAAACCAGCCAATTAAAACATACATGATAGAATCAGTAATAAAAATGTATTACGATACACACCAACATATTGTCATTTGATTTTTCTTGTCTGAAATTCTTTGTGACAGAATAAGTCATATTAATCTGTAACTTACAAGCAAATGTGGACACTAAGAAAGAAGTATTTTTCAAATCTCCTGTAGATAGAAAACGAAACCCCTCTTATTTGTGATGATGATTTTAGACCACTGTTTTCCTATGTCCATCTTTAATCGCTTTAACATATATCAGGTTTGTAGGTCATTCACACTGTCACAGTAAGGACAATGCTAACATGGTGATTCCTAGTTCCTGTTGTGTGCCAGTTGTGTCATGGGACAACATAACATTTGCAATACATTTCTAAATCAAGTAGGTTTTAATTCACTGTCTAAAGATGAGCACGTGCTCCACCTTTTTTCAGGGGTGAAGTATGACTCAACTGGATTCCTATTAAAAAGAAATTAATAATGTGCCATACTTATCTGAAAAGCAAAGACATCTGCAGAAATACACTATTTATATGAAAAACAATGACATAGGTAGAAATATGATATTTAAAGAACTGTCTTGGGAGATCTTTACACCCTGTGTATGGTTGCAGACTAGGACAGGGTTCAAGAATTTGTAAAAGTAGAAAGGCTGACTTCCCATCACAAATAAGATAAACTAGCTACATTTACTAGAAACTTCTAGGTAGGGAATTAGTTGATTTATTCAGCTTTGAATAATAGTGGTGAATGAAAGAAAATAATAATATATTAACAACTTTTGAATTCTTACTATATTCCAATCATTTTCTAAACCCTTTACAGCTGTCTATTTGAGCTTACAGCTGCTCCTTGAGGAAATAATTACTATGTTCATATTCCATAAGAGTAAACTGAGTCCTAAAGTATGCTGTTCAAGATTATTCAGTTATGAAATTGAAACCAGCATTAGAACCCAAATCTATTTGATGGTAAATCTTGGTACACTTACACCTAAACTATAACTAATTCTACATTTCTGTCTTCCACAACCTCATAATCCAGTGAAAGAATGTCTTCTATTGGCCTAATTATCTCTTCTGCTGAACAACATGTAGATTTTCAATTAATGTTGGAACACTTTCAGTAATAGGAATACTCATTACTATACAAAGGGAGACTTACTGAAAATAACTCTCTTCACATATTTAAAATGGCCTTCTTGCATCTCCAGGAGGCAAAATTAATGTCCAGTTGGTTGATTGGCTCAATGTTTGGAATTTAATATATTACTCAACTGAAGAAAATATTCAATATTATTATGTTTTTAAGAACTCGTGAGCCTCCTTCCAAACACAAGAATCTGTAGAAAACATTGAATATATCAAGGCTGAACTTGGATGCTTCTCCAAAATGTTCATGCATTTTCCAAGTGAAATCATCTGGGCATAGCCGAATCCTCTAGAGTTTCATTTTAGCCATAGTATTGGTTATGAACTAACCAATTACTTCATGACATTTTTATTAAAAAAACAATGTATTTTAAACCTGGTCCAGATGCAGAACAAGAGTTGTGAATATTCATTAATTATGATTTTTTCTCAAATGACTTTTCAAAGATACCTAAAGTAGAGACATTTGTACAATGAATATCTATAGACTTATATGTAACAAATGCTGCATAAATCATACTACTATGAATATGCTGCTCATATGCCAAGCAATGAAGTTTATTAATGAAGTCTTTATCTTCAGAATATATTCCAAAAATTGATTTACATTCAAAACTCTGTGTTCTTAAGTCACTTTATTTTTACAAACATGATATACAATTAGTAGCATTGGCTTCTGTTTTTATTTTTATAAATAAATAAAGCACTTAAAAATATTTCTAAGCTTAAACAACATGATAAAATATATTCAGAGAAATCTTTCTTCCAAAAGTGTTTCTTCATCCTGTTACCTTCCTGTTCCTAGAGGTAAATATTCATAAATGCTTTTGGTTAATCCTTCCAGTTTTTGATGCTTTTTCCCAAATAAATAGAAATATATACATATATGTGTATACTTGTATCTTCCCTTTTTCTTATAAAAAACTATCATGAAACTGTTTTTATCCACTTTATGAGATCTCTGTAGAAATCATCTTTGCTGCACAGTGTTCCACTGTATGGTTGCAACCTAGTTTATTCCTACTGATAGGCATTCATATTGTTGCCAAATGTCAATAATAAAACCACCGTGAGACACAATTTGCATATTTTAGTCAGTCATTCTTTGAAATACTTTCTTTTTCTTTTTTTTTTTTTTTTTTTTGAGACGGAGTTTCGCTCTTGTTACCCAGGCTGGAGCGCAATGGCGCGATCTCGGCTCACCGCAACCTCCGCCTCCTGGGTTCAGGCAATTCTCCTGCCTCAGCCTCCTGAGTAGCTGGGATTACAGGCACGTGCCACCATGCCCAGCTAACTTTTTGTAGTTTTAGTAGAGACGGGGTTTCACCGTGTTGACCAGGATGGTCTCGATCTCTTGACCTCGTGATCCACCCGCCTCGGCCTCCCAAAGTGCTGGGATTACAGGCTTGAGCCACCGCGCCCGGCCAATACTTTCTTAAAAGTAGGATTGTGGAGTTGGTGATTGATAACTATTGCCAATGTTTCCTCTATATAAGTTATATCATTTTGCAATCCCACCAGCAATACATCCGAGGGCCTGTTTATTTCTACTTTTCCAGTAGATTTGCACCAGCTGTCAAAGTTTGGATTTTGGCAAATTCTGTCATTGCAAAGTAATATAGCAATATAGTTTTAATTTGTATTTCTCATGCTGTGACTTAGACTGAATATATTTTCAAATCTATGTGAGCTAGTTTCATCTCTTTTTGTCTGAATACTCTTCTCCTATTTATTTCTGTTTCTCTCTTCGAATCTTGTTCTCTTTTCCTTAATTTCCAGGAGCTTTTGGAACGTTAGAGGAATTGACCATTTCTCTGTTATATAAGTTTTAAATATTACTTCTTTTTCAATGCAAAATTTGTTTTCTTGTGGTTTTGTGCTAGGAAGGAACTGGTTTTACCTGTTCTAATTCATTTACTCTTTTATTTTCTTAGGATTTTTAGTTATGAATTATTTTGTTTCTTTGTATTTTCATGAATTTTTCTCTAGTAATTGAATGGTTTCACTTCAATAACTAATTGTGTTTCTAACATATTTGGAATTTATCTTTGTAAAGAATCATAGCCCTTATTTTCCAAACTGCTATTTAGGTGTCATTTAGTAAAAAGTGTATCTTTTCCCAAGGAATTACTATCTTATTCTTATTATATGCTAAATTTCCATATGTACTTGTTATCTTATGGTTATTTTTCCTGTTCCATTTTATCTGCCTATTAATGTGTCAGCCTTCACTGTTTAATTATACAGATTTTACAATATGCATTCAGATATGATAAGATGTTCTCATTCTTGTCTATTCTTTTTAAATGTTTTCCTTATATATTTTTCACTTACAGTTCATTATTGACATGATAAATTTTCCTACTTCCAGGAAACAAAAAATGATTTGTTCAATTTTTTAATCAGATTTCACTGTTATATTTGTTGAGGAGAGAGCTGAAGTTTAGGAAAATTCTTTAAGTTGACCATGATTCTTTAACTTAGATTTGAACTCTGTTCTATCTTGTCTCCCTCATTGTTATTTCCATATTATTTACTCCATTATCATCTAAAATCCCATCTCCTTGGGGCTAGTACCATCTGACTGAACACTTCCACTGCCATCAACTTGGGTTGATTCTTCTGACACTCCATACCTGGCTATCATCCAAATGGCCCTAGAGCAAGCTTGTCCAACTTGCAGCCCAGGGTGGCTTTGAATGCGGCCTAACACAAATTCCAACACTTTCTTAAAACATGAGACATTTTTTGCATTTTTTTT
>NW_022438702.1:0-12814 GCF_009761245.1 Sapajus apella
TTTTTTTTTTTTTTGAGATGGAGTTTTGCTCTTGTTGCCCAGGCTGGAGTGCAATGGCACAATCTTGGCTGACTACAACCTCTACCTCCTGGGCTCAAGAGATTCTCCTTCCTCAGCCTTCTGAGAACCTGGGATTACATGTATGTGCCGCCATGCCCAGCTAATTTTTGTGTTTTTAGTAAAGATGGGGTTTCTCCATGTTGCCAGGCTGGTCTCAAACTTCCAATCTAAGGCGACTCACCAGCCTGGCCTCCTAAAATGCTGGAAGTACAGGCGTGAGCCACTGTGCCCGGCCTAGCATTTTTTGTAGAAGTTTGTTGGATGTATTGTTCATTTTTCGTGTGTCATCAATACAAGAAAATTTGCTTCCCTATAGGGTAGGCTTAACTCAATGAGGAACTGTGCTAATTGCAGTTGAAGCCCTATCCCAATTACCAGAAGCCCAGGTGTGGTCTCCAGGGTCTTTTCATTTTGAAAGAAAGCAGGGAACCCTGAGCCCGGGCCTATTGTGATCTATATTCTTCTTGCCTTGAGGAATCTCAGGTGCTTCCCTTTTTTTGCCAGCACTTTGCTGGGGACATGGGAATGTCGGGGTGCTGTTGAATTTCCTCTGTCCTAGGCAGCAATACGCAGGTGCCCAAGGCAGCACCTAAGATTTTTGTGTCTTCAATGGGCGGAGTTCGGCTCGTTTAGCTAGGGTAGGGTCCACAGTTTCACCTCAAATATGAAAGGGGGCTTTCACAGTCACCTTTTTGGTTTTTCTCTAAATCGGCCTTTGTTCTCAGCCAGGATTTAGTGCCCCACTGTGTCCTTTGGAGGCCCCACATGGAGCCAGCAGTTTGCCAAATTGGGTCTTGCAAGAAGACTATCCACTCCATACTGAGAGTAATTACCAGAAACTGTGCTATGAAATTGGTTGGGGTTCTTACTGTTAACATGTTTATTACTGTATCAGGGCCCTCTGTAGGGAAGTCTGAGAAAAGGTCCTAGTTTCTGCTGAAACAATCGTGTTTTGTTGGGGATTTTTTTTCTGAAGAATATTTCTAATAACTTCTGTGCCCTGTTTAATCTCTCCCTTGGCTCCACCTTCTGTATGCTCGTAAGTCTTGAATCTATATTCAGACTTCTAGACTGAAACATGTGGACTCACCTGGTGTCTCTTCAGTCATTTCAAGCTCAAAACTCTAAATCTCCCCAAATCAAAATGTTTACACTTAGAATCTCCAGGGTGTGACCCACGGAGGATGACAGAGCAGTTTTCTCTCTTTCCCCATAAAGCTGGTTCTCAAGTCTGCCTGTTGAACAGTTCCACCAGCATCACAGCATCTACCTGCCTAAACCAACACCCCAGCATTGGCAACCCATATCTTCCTCTCCCTTGGCTGTTTCAGGGCATGGAAGAAACATGCTAGCCATTTTCTGACTCTGGTAACTCTTGCAGAATCTATCACATTATTTTACATCTCCTTATATCTTGGCTGTGTTTTCCTTACTGGCAGTGATTTCTTATTTTAGGGTACAGATTCTCGGTATGTTGTCTTCCAGGCTGTAGTGCAGTGGCGTGATCTTGGCTCACTGCAACCTCCTCCGCCCCGGGTTCAAGGGATTCTTAGGTAGCCTCCGGAGTAGCTGGGATTACAGGCGCGTGCCATCACCCCACCCCTTGTTTAGCATATAATCATGAAATAAGCATAAAAATGGGCAAACAGCAGCCCTGGGGCCATTCTCTCTATGGAGTAGCCATTCCTTTATTCCTTTACTTTCCTGATAAACTTGCTTTCGCTTTATATACTTGCCCTGAATTTTTTCTTGCCCGAGATCCAAGTACCCTCTCTAGGGGTGTGGATCGGGACCCCCCCTTCCTGTAACACATACTGCACATATTCCACTGGAATATGTGTTACAGGAAGGGGAAAATTGTATAAAATTTGAGCTGTACGTTACAGGTAGTATTAGGGAGCAGTAGAAAGGAGAAGGGTGGCAAGTTTTATCAAATGAGCAGGATATTTAAGGAATGAGTTTATCCCATAACGGGGTAAGGAAAAAAGCTGAGGCTCTCATGAGACTCATGGCTTCTTCAACTTGGTCCAGGGCTGCAGACCATTCAAGAGAAAATCAAATCAGGCACAGGGCCTGACCAACCCACAAACCAAAAATTGAGCTGGTCTCAGCTTATGATAATTCTAACCCTGAGGGTATTTGAAGGGCAAAATGAAACATAAACTGTCTTATTGGAACATCTATTTTAACCTAGTCCATTTCATATTAAAAGTAAACACATGTACATACAAAACATTACATGCCTAATAATTCATTTATGAATATTTTCCTTTGGCTGATTATTGCTTGTGGTAAATTTTAAGCTTCTCTTGTCTATTCCCCAGTGCTACCAAATGAAATTTCAGTTCTTGTTATTCAAGGCTACACACCCTTATAATTTCTGCTGAAGGACACTTCAAAAATTCTAGGAGAAATATTCCATCTCTGTTATAATTGCAGAAAAGCAGAGCTTGTTTTGCAGCATAAAGCTACTTCTGATAAAGTGCTGGTTTGAGATCTTTCATAGAAATGTCACTCTGGAGTCCAGTGTGGGGACTAGGTGAAACTGAACTAACAATGGATCTGAATTCTGTTGTTAAAGATGACTTCTAAGGCAACCATACATCTGGTTCTTTTATTCTGAGAAATGTTACCTATAGCCATTGAAAGTTTAGTATTCTGATTAAATGTCTTTTTCTTATTTAAATGAACACATCCACACATTATGGTCAAGAGTGCATACATTATAAAGTATATTGCAAAGAAATGTGATGCTTGGGTGGGCTGCTTTGAGCTATCATCCAGATTCCATGGGGTAGTTTTCCGTTCTGATGGGAATAGTTGGGTGTAGATGTTTGAGAAACACTAGATGGTTTGATTCATCATGGGAAAGTGCTTTTGTGCTTTAAAATGTATCCCCAGCTGGGCATGTGGGGCTCACGCCTGTAACCCCAGCACTTTGGGAGGTCAAGGAGGGTGGATCACCTGAGGTCAGGAGTTCAAAACCAGCTTGACCAATACAGTGAAACCCTGTCCCTACTAAAAAAAAAAAAAAAAAAAAAAAAAAAAAAAAAATGCCAGGCATGGTGGCATGTGCCTGTAATCTCAGCTATTTGAGAGACTGAGACAAGAGAATTGCTTGGATCTGAAAGGCAGAGGTTGCAGTGAGCCAAAATCGCACCACTCCACTCCACTCTGTGTGATGGTGAGACTCTGTCTCAAAAAAATAAAATAAAATAAAAATAAATAAATGAATAAAGTATTCTCTGAGCATGCTGAAATAGGAAGTTTCATCATTACAGTTTCTTTTGCTTTAGAATATTACTTATCCAGGAGAAGCCATAATTTCTCTGAGACTCAGTTTTCTTATCTCTAAAGTGAGAAAAGTAACACCTATTTCACAGAGTAGGGATTAAATAATACAGCATACATTGTATCTTTGTTAAATAGATGTTTAAAAGTACAAGAACTTTTAAACACTTAGTGCCTGCTGTCTGAAAGGCATTACAAAACTACTACAGAGAGGGATAACATTTGTTCACATCAGTTACACCTTTGTACATTTTAGATCTCTCTAGAGGAGGATGCTTCCCATGAAAAACTCTCAAAGATATTAATTTAGCTAACAGATTTCTACATTGTGTTTAGTGTTCAGGAAGTACCCTGAAAATCACTTTTACTTTACTTTGACTTCGATAGGAAGATAGTTCATGACACCCTCAAAGTAAGTTTATAAAATAAAAAGAAACTTCTCAGGCCTGCCTTTCTCAGGTTTGAGTTTTTACAGTTTGTATGCAATGATTTTTCAATAAATAAGCAAATGATTAAAAGTTTTATGTTAACCAGTACAACTTTTAGTTATCAGTTACTTCTACATAACCATTATAATATTTACTGCTGTGAACAATACAGACTTCAAAGCACATGAAATTGAAAAAGCAAAGCATCTTTACTCTCTTCATAGAAAACAGAAAAAAAATATTAAACTTTTAAGCATTAGGAAACATTTTATTGAATAAAATGTTAGTCAGCAACTGAATAATTTGTTTTGAAACTTTAACTCGTAATCTGGCTAATAAGCACTTATTTACAAAGTATTCTACATTGTAAAGGAGACATTAATATTTCTGGTGTTGTCCTTCTTTGATTTAGAAGGTATAATCTGCAGGACCTAATTGGCCACTGATGTGAGCGTGAGGAAGAAGAAACCACATCGCAGGGGGAAAGGGCTAAAGCAAAGCGGAGGCGTTAAGATCAGGTCGATATAGGTTAGCACACTACCCAGATGAAAGGGCTTTGGCTGGGTTCCGAGGTCAAGTAAATAAGTTCAATTTTTTTCATTCTTTCAATTATATATTGTTTTGTTAAGCTTCGGTCATGCATGGTAAAATGCATGTAATTTGCTGAGCAAAGTGCCAGATGCGAAATAAATGTTAGCTACGGTAGAAGTGCTACAGTAACAGGTAACTTGAAACAGGCTGAGAGCTCACAGAAGGGCGTGCTTGAATCTGGAAAACAAAATTGTTTAAATGGAATGCAAAACACTTTATACGTTGCTTTTACAAAAGTTACATCAATTTAAAGGAAAGGTTTTCAAAAACAATCTGTGATCGACAAAATTACAGAAAAGAATCTGGAAAAGGGGAATGAAGGAAAACAGGAAGATGAGCAAAACAATTTTATGCCCAGGTAAATAAGATTGACTTTTAACCAATGAGATCACAAGTTGGAAAATTTCTTCTTTTCAGGCCCAATCAAGAGGAAGCTATGTCTACAAATAGGACTGCCTAAACTCTCATGTCAATGAGACAGTGTGGCCCATACTAAGCAGACTGCCCGTAATTCGAGCGGCGGCAAGGCCCGGAGGAAGCAGCTGGCCACCAAGGCGGCCCACAAGAGCGCGCCGGCCACGGGCGGGGTGAAGAAGCCGCACCGCTACCGTCCGGGCACCGTGGCCCTGCGCGAGATCAGGCGCTACCAAAAGTCCACGGAGCTGCTGATCCGCAAGCTGCCGTTCCAGCGGCTGGTGCGCGAGATCGCGCAGGACTTTAAGACGGACCTGCGCTTCCAGAGCTCGGCAGTGATGGCGCTGCAGGAGGCCAGCGAGGCCTACGTGGTGGGGTGTTCGAAGACACGAACCTGTGCGCCATCCACGCCAAGCGCGTGACCACCATGCCCAAGGACATCCAGCTGGCCCGCCGCATCCGCGGGGAGCGGGCCTAAAGCGTGTTAACTGGTGGAGCTAAAGGCTCTTTTTAGAGCCACTGCCGTTTTCATCAAGAGCAGCTGTGCCGGCTCTCCAGCTGACGTGGTCTGCCTTGCTCACCGGTCGGAGGCCAGGGTCACTCGCAGTGGTGGGTGGGGTTACAAAACCCCGAAAGCCCAGGTGTGAGCTGGCTGGCGGTAGAGAAAGCCGCAGAGGCATGGTCCTTGTGGTTCCTGCCGAGACTTAAGGCCAGAGCTCCGGTTCCCAATTCTGTGGGGAAAGTTGTGCATAGGGGCAAGAGACAATGTGCTGAGTCCGGAGATGGGGAAGATCTGACTAGGGGCGGGGCGAGTCCCTTAAAAATTAAACTCGCTTCCTGGTTTATTTAGGAACTGTATAAGCAATTAAAGCTCAGCGTCTTCATTGCATACTACAAGCGGTGCCCAAGTCAGAATAGTAATTTAAGTTGGGGGCTGGGAGCAAACACCTAGCGATTTAAAAAAAGTGGGCTGAGGTGATGTTCCAAGAACCGAGAACAAAATTTCTGCAGAGTATAGAATAAAAATGCAAAAACAAGGTAAGAGTTATCTTTAGCTGGCGTTAAGGTTTTGTCTATAAGCAACTCTGCCAAGGAAAGAAAACCAAGAAAAAAGCCCGAGGCGGTTGAAACTATCTCTTCACCTAGCTTAAAACCCGCTAGTGTGAAATGGACCATTCTGATTGGATAACAAGACTTTTGTTCTAGTGACCACTAAGGAAACACGACCAGAATCTATTATTTACATAGACTCCACCCCCTCTGACGACACCGTTGTAAATTAACCAATAAAAATGCAGCACTGTGTGAGTCTTCATTTGCATACAAGCTCTTATAAGTAGCGCACAATCAGCCCCTTTTGCCCTAGTCGGGATTACTTCTTTCAGTCTCTGTTGCTTCTTCGCGCAAAAATGCCGGATCTAACAAAATCTGCTCCTGCTCCCAAAAAGGGCTCTAAAAAGGCTGTTACGAAAGTGCAGAAGAAGGACGGCAAGAAGCGCAAGCGGAGCCGCAAGGAGAGCTACTCAGTGTACGTGTACAAGGTGCTGAAGCAGGTCCACCCCGACACCGGCATCTCGTCGAAAGCCATGGGCATCATGAACTCCTTCGTCAACGACATCTTCGAGCGCATCGCGGGGGAGGCGTCCCGCCTGGCGCACTACAACAAGCGCTCCACCATCACGTCCCGCGAGATCCAGACGGCCGTGCGCCTGCTGCTGCCCGGTGAGCTGGCCAAGCACGCCGTGTCCGAGGGCACCAAGGCGGTCACCAAGTACACCAGCTCGAAGTAAGGGTGTGCAAAGGACGCAACAGATCAACCACTTTACCCCAAAGGCTCTTTTCAGAGCCACTTCAGTAATTAAGAAAAGGGCTGTAAACACTTGGCAGAGCGTTGGATAGCTTTTGGTCTGGGAGGGAGGATGACCAAGGTTGGATGCGCTCGGGTTTAGGACTGAGGAGTTCCCTGTAGTCTAGTAATGCGTTACCACTGGGCCATCCTCGGCCCAGTCTTACCGAGTCGCCTGTTACTTGTATTAAGAGACTAGGAAGTAGGCTTGACCACGGTTCTGGGATGTTTTTGATTGATGGGGGGTTCCCCACCCCTTCAACCTTGTACTTAACGTCTCCACCGTCGTTTTATTTTTTCTGAAAGTAACGAAGAAGCTGAGATTTCTTATACAGATGAGAAATCTTTCAGTCCAACCTCTCACTACTTGCTGTTTCTCAGTGTTTTAACCTGTTTTCCTTACCATATACCTCCAAGCGTCTGTCACAAGCTTTGTGTAATATAGCCGTGTGCTTTCGTCCCTTAGCTTCTCTGCAAGTCCTGACTTGGCCATCCTCTCCTAAGTTCCATTTCAGCGACTTCAATAGGGGAGATACATTGCCACCGCCCCCACCCCCTGTGGAGTATTTGCCAATATCTAGAGATGTTTTTGGGTTGTCAGGTGGGCAAGGGGGGGGGTGCTACAAGTATCCAATGGGCAGAGGCTAGGAGTGCTGCTAGGCGTAAGGCACAGGACAGTCCTGTGGGGGGACAAAGAGCTACGTGGTCTATAATGTCCATCTTTGGCGATTAAGAGACCTCAGAGCCCAAGGCCTCCCTAATCATGATGTAATCTTCATTTCAGTCAAACTTTTCCTTAACCCCACCAGCACATGTTTTTGTTCTTGGTGGAAGGTGAGCACTTCATAGGCTGTTTACAAATCCTTCTCTACAGGAAAATGCCGCCAGGGCAAGGACGCTGTCTTGGTTCTGTAACAAACTTCCCCAATTATAAGGATTATAAGAATTACCTTTGTGTTGTTAAACCTGCTCCCAGGTGTTTCTCCTGAGGTTTCCCTATTCAGCTAGGCAGGAGGTGCGACCTGGAGAGGTGGTTGGCTTTTAGTGTTCAGGAGTGTGGATGTTTTAATAGATGTTGAGTCCTCATGTTAATTGACCTGTTGGTGTGGCAGTCTTTCTGTCACAGATGTTCTGAGAAACAGGATGAGTGGAGGGGATTGTGTAGAGAAGGCCACAGTTAATACGTGGGATGAATTTCTGAAAACCTCTCAGTTCGAAACTTGTGTTAAGTCAAGACTCATCCTGACAAAAGCCAGTGGATGCTTCTTTTGCCAAATATACCCTTGGTGCAATTGGAAAATCTTAGTTTATAATTAACTTGACAACCTTTGAAATTAAGCCATTCTTGATAAATCTTGGGGGAATTAACACAACTTTGCGCTTAAATTGAATTTTACTGATTTTTATGATGTTGGAGTTCAAATGTATGTCGAATTAAAAGTTATATAAAATGTGATATACATGATTTTCTTTTTCTACTAGAAAATTAAGATTCCCAGTTTAGTCATCTTTTTCTGAGGATCACCAGACAAGAAGTTAGAGAAAGATAACTGAGAATCTAAACTTTCCAGTGGAAAAAAAATATATATATGGCACATTTCTGGTAGGAAAGGTTACTCATTAAGTGAAAAGGCAGAGGTGGTCTATTTTCTATACAGTTGGGCCATAAGAGTCTATCCAATCTCCTAGCTTAGGGTCCTGAAGTCAGGAGTTCCTTTTTTCCTAAGGATTAGAAACCATGTGTTTCAGCGTCTTTTGAAGTTGTTAAAGCATTGTCAACTGGCTTAACTACACAAATGCCATCATTACCCATTGACCAAAAGATTGACTTCCAACTCATTATCCTGAAACTAAAGGCCATCGATTATCTAGCCAAAACTTGCCTTTGTCAGTTGTTCTCCCCGGTTGTCCAGCTTAGCTTAAATGTTCTACTGGCTGGGAGCAGTGGCTCACACCTGTAATCCCAGCACTTTGAGGCGGGCAGATCATGAGGTCAGGAGTTTGAGACCAGCCTGGCCAATATGGTGAAACCCCATCTCTACTAAAAATACAAAAATTAGCTGGGCATGTTGGTACATGCCTATAGTCCCAGCTACTCCAGAGGCTGAGGCAGAAGAATTGCTTGAACCTGGGAGGTGGAGTTTTCTGTGAGCTAAGATTGCGCCACTGCACTCCTGCCTGGGAGACAGAGCAAGACTATGTCTCAAAAGAAAGGTTCTAGGAAGTGTCCTGTAAAGAAAGCATCTTATGTTTATCTTCTGTGCTTTTGTTACATTGTTTTCATCCTCAGTCTTAGTCCTCTAGACTACTTGAAGCTGCTTATCAGTCTGCCAGTTCTTTAAACTCTTGCTCAAATCTCACTCTGAGAAGCCTTTTCATCTCATTGTAGTTCACAGGGAAGTCTTTCCCTAAGGCCTCATTTCTTGCACAATGAACAATTGTGTAGCTTTGTAAACTGTAGCCTTATTCCTCAATTTCTTTTTCTTGTTTTTACATTTTCTTATTCATCTTCTACTAAAGACATGTTTCTTGGTATTCCACAAAGGCTATCCCAATGCCTACTGTAAAACAGCTTGTCAATGAAAGTTTGTTGACTGGTTGCCGAGTCAACAGAACACTAGAAAACTGATCTGAGAGTGGTAGGTTCAAGTACTCTAGTGAATATTTTTCTCTACTTTTTTCCTGTATATTTTTTTATCTTACTCCTTTAGCCTGGCTACTCTTTTAATTATTGCCCCTAATAATTATTGGCCCAGTTGAAACAACTGTTACAGATTCAAAAATCCTCAGAGTGGTAGATAAACTACTACACTTGGCATCTTCCCTTGAGCCAATGTGTCTATGTAGCCAAAATGATGAGATTAGAGTGGAGCTTTCTCACCCTGGTTTGAGGTGCTGGAGAAATGATCTGCTTTTCTAGTGCCTTGAAAAAGGATGAGAAGAGAGGTGCTTTCCGGAAGACAAAAAAGGTGTGTAGTATCAGGATAAGGGCTTTACATATCGGATCCGGAGAACACTGCGCATTAGAAATGGGCTTGGCCTGGGTCAGGGCATTGAGACTGATTACATAATCTTTTCAAGGATTGGTGAATGAGTTGGAGTATGTGTAGAAACCTACAAAGATGACAGTTTAATCTTTTGTCGTCATTTTTAGACAAATAATGTATTTTAAAACTGGGTGCACTGAGGCAGGCGGATCACCTGAGGTCGTCAGCAGTTCGAGACCAGCATGGCTAACGTGGTGAAACCCCATCTCTATTAAAAAATAAAAAAAAAAAAAATTAGCCAGGCGTAGTAGTGCGTGCCTGTAATCCCAGCTACTCAGGAGGCTGAGGCAGGAGAATCACTTAAACCTACGAGGTGGAGTTTGTGAGCTGAGATCCTGTCATTGCAATACAACTGAATTTGGACATCTATAGTGTAAGTATAGGACAACAGGTGGGAAATAAGCACATGACCTCTGTGGGATAAATTAGGAATCATCAAAGAATGACAGTGTTGAACAAGGAAGGAACAGGCTTGTTTTGGAGAATTACTGGATATTATGGAAGATACTTTTTCTGCGTTTGGTTAACTATAGCTAAACTATAGCAGATCATATGACTTGGCAAAAATATAAAACTTGAGAAGAATCTTCTAAGTCCCATCATGACAACCCGAACAAACTTTGAAAAGTAGAAGTAGGCTGTGTTTTCTCATGATGTTTTATCAAATATACGCTGAACATATAATCCTTGCCCCTCAGCCAGGTTGCAACATTTCCTTTTACTTTATCTCTTTAATAATTTATTTTAATCAATTTTATTTTGAAAAAAACTGAGCTAGAGGATACAAAGATGTCAATGAATGTAAAAGAGAATTACACTGGGATAAAGGGTGGCTCACGCCTGTAATCCCAGCACTTTGGGAGGCTGAGGTGGGTGGATCACCTGAGGTCAGGAGATGGAGACCATCCTGGCCAATATGGTGAAACCCCATGTCTACTAAAATGCAAAAAAAAAAAAAAAAAAAAAAAGGCCAGACATGGTGGCACATGCCTGTAGTCTATTACTTGGGAGGCTGAGGCAGGGAAAACCCGGGAGTCAGAAGTTGCTGGGAGCGAGATCACACCATAGAACTTTAGCCTAGCGACAGAGGGAGACTCTGTCTCAAAAAAAAAAAAAAAAAAAAAGAAGGAAATATGTGAATTGAGAGTGAAAAGTTGCCCCTCGTTAGAGAGTTCAGGGAAATTCTGAGAGAACTTACATGGTGCCAGCTAGTGTGCTAAGTGATAGAGACACAAAGGTATCCATTCCCCAAGTCCATAAGGTTCAACTGGAATTTTCTTTGTGATGAGTATATCACGTATCCTCTGGGATTGTTTTTTTTTTTTTTTACCTTTTAGTTTTACCCAATTTTTACTGTGACCTCTTTCAACTTTTGAATTGTCTGACTTGGGCCGATGGAATTCTCAATCATTCCATTTTTACTCTGATTAGAGGTTATTAATTCCTCACCCATCATCCAGGTTGTAACATTTCCATTTAATATATCTCTTAAGAAAATCTTTATTTTACTTCAATTGAGATTTCATTTTTTATTATTATATTGAACAGCTTTGGCTATCCCACCCTCCTGCCTGCAGAGTGCAAAACAATTTACGCACCTCGTACTCGGCTTACAGCATCTCAAAACTCCTGAAGCTTGGTTCACCATGGTCCTGGCTGGATTTTCTTGAGGTTTTCTTTTCTTGGGGTGTGACTATTCTTTCTTTTCTTTTTACTTTCCTGCTATTCTCCCCTCTCCTCACCATTCCTCTCCCCTCCCCTGCCCTCCTCTCCCCTCTCCTCTCCTTGTCTCGCTCTGTCACCCAGGCTGGAGTGCAATGGTGCCATCTCAGCTCACTGCATCCTCTGTCTCTCAGGTTCAAGTTATTCTCCTGCCTCAGCCTCCTGAGTAGCTGGGATTACAGGCACCCACCATCACACCCAGTTAATTTTTGTATTTTTATAGAGATGGGAGTGTTACCATGTTGATTAGGCTGGTCTTGAACCCCTGACCTTAGGTGATCTGCCTGCCTTGGCCTCTCAAAGTGCTAGCATTAGAGGTGTGAGCCACCATGCCTGGCCTCTTTATTTTATTTTATTTTATTTTTGACAGGATCTTGCTCTGTCACCCAGGCTGCAGTGCAGTGGCATGATTACAGTTTGGGCTCAAGTGATCATCTCACCTTGGCTTCCTGAGTAGCTGGAACTACAGGTGTATGTCATCATGCCTGGCTAATTTTTAAAGTTTTTCTGGTAGAGATCAGGTCTCACTCTGTTGCCCAGGTTGGTCTTGAACTCCTGGGCTCAAGTGATCCAGCTGCCTTGGCTTCCCAAAGTGCTGGGATTACAGGCTGGTGTGACTGTTAGAATGGTGAGTGAATAAGCTTTCTCTTGTTTTCCAAATGCAATTTATCAGAAAATCTTCTTGGCTCAAAATATGTCCAGCATCCAACTATATCTTGCCATCTCCACCACTGTTTCCCTGCTCCAAGCCTCTACGTCTCTTGGGTATTTGCAATGGCTTTTAAAATGGCGTCCTTGATTCTGCTCTTTCTCTCCTGTATTTCCACAAAGCAGCTAGAATACACTTTTTGAAACGTAAATCAGATCATACAATTCACATACTCTCTCCAATGGAAAACTCTTCAATGGCTTCAGCTTTAAGGCCCACATTCACTCTCTGACCCTCTCTCTTACCACTGCCTCCTTTGTTCCATTTCATCATAATCTCCTTGTACCTCTTTGAATACATCAAGGGCCTTCTATCTCAGGATGTTTGCACTTGCTATTTTCTCTTCTCAAAAGGCTCTTCCCTAGGTATTTGCATGACTGGCTTCCTAATGTGTTTTAAGCTTCTGCTCGGAAGTGACCTTATCAACTACATTGAGGTCTTCCCTGAACATCTTAGGTTAAGATAACAAGCCCCCCTCCTTTTCTCTCCTCACTTCTTGGCATTCTATATCTCATAACTTTCTTAATTTTTTTCCATGTACCATCTGAATACTAATGTATTTATTTACTTGTTTATTTCTGAAGGAGACTGATATCCATAAACATGATCTTTGCTTCCAGACTTTAACTCCCTGCTGTGGAGGTGCATGGCTTCTCAATTAAAGGCTAATTTACCAGCTTCTGTTCTGGGCCAATGAGATGTGAAT
>NW_022438703.1:0-12810 GCF_009761245.1 Sapajus apella
GCAGGGTGGAGTCCGTGGTACCGACGGTGCTGGAGGGCGACGGAAACACTCAGACTAGGGACTGCTCTCAACTTTGTGCCTGTCCCCGCCTGCGCTGGCTGCGAGTGACCACTCCCCCGACTCCGACTTCCAGAAACTCCCAAAGCCCGTTCCCCACCTTGTGCACGCAGGCGCTGACGGCCGCCCACGGCACAATGGCGGCGTGGAACCCTGACGCGGCAGCCAATCAGAGAGCGCCGGCTGCACAGCGCACGTCCCCCGTGCCGAGGGGCGGGGCGAAGGGAGGAGGCTCGGGCGCAGGCTGCAGCCTGAGGGCGCCTCGCGGGCGGGCGTAGTGGGATGCCTTTCCGGGGTGGGACTTTAGAAGGGCGTCTTTGCCCCCTCAGCCCTCCGTTTGTCCTCCCTGGAATGTCACAGCCATCCACCTCTCTCTAGGAGGGACAGCAGGCAACCTAGGGGTGGGCAGTGGCCCCAAGAAAAAGGAGCAAAGTGAGGGATGTCCCAAGCATTGCTGGGGACATTGGGACCAAGCTTGGGCCTGGGAGGAGGGGGACGGTAAAACAGACCTAGCTGAAAAACCCCTTTGTCTTCGAAACTGCTGTGTAAAAGCCCAAAGTTGAGAACAATCCCGTGGTCTGACCCTTTCAGTCCCCCTCCAGCCACACCTGGGCCTTCCAGGTGGAGGGAGGTGTTCCTGGGTTGGACACCTGTGGTCGCAGGGAGACCGACTCACCTTTGTTGTGTTAAAGTTTAGTTTTGGCCGGTCGCGGTGGCTCACGCCTGTAATCCCAGCACTTTGGGAGGCCGAGGCGGGTGGATCATGAGGTCAAGAGATCGAGACCATCCTGGACAACATGGTGAAACCCCGTCTCTACTAAAAATACAAAACATTAGATGGGCATGGTGGCACGTGCCTGTAATCCCAGCTACTCAGGAGGTTGAGGCAGGAGAATTGCCTGAACCCAGGAGGCGGAGGTTGCGGTGAGCTGAGACCGCACCATTGCACTCCAGCCTGGGTAACAAGAGCGAACTCCGTCTCAAAAATAAATAAAATAAAATAATTTTTAAAAAGTTTAGTTCTTTGGTTGCCAGCTGCTCTTATTGAACATCCTGCCTTCCTCCTCAAAGAGTCGGTTTCTAGGCATCCCTTCACCCCCTGAGGACAGTCACCCTCAGACTTTTGAATTCTTCGTGTCCACATACCTTCTGGGTGTTCAGGGAGGGTCATATGTATGTATAGTTCATTTGCCCCAAATTTCATAAAAGTAATCCATTTGAGCTCTTTGAAAATGCAACATGAACTTTTGTTCAGCGGACTTTTAGAGAAGGAATGCCACAGGAGGGTTTCCTAATTCCCCTTGGAAGCTGAAGACTTAAGGGTTTGGCAGTTTGCAATTTGGGTAAAAATAGTATTTACTGGGAGTTTAACCGCATGTTTTAATACTTTTGGTAGAATAGCTCAATAATCCTCACAATTACGCTGTGAGATAGATACTAGTACACACCATCTTTCAAATAAATTGAGGCACAGAAAAGTTATGTAATTTGCCCAAGAACACACAACTAAGTAGAACTAAGTAGATTGGAATTCAAGTAACCTACCTCCAGAGACCTTGCCACTAGAGCTTTGTCGTCCTCACACCTAAACCCATTCCAGAAATTCCCATCAGCTAGCAGTTATACCATTTGCTTTTTTTTTTTTTTGGAGACGGAGTTTCGCTCTTGTTACCCAGGCTGGAGTGCAATGGCGCGATCTCGGCTCACCGCAACCTCCGCCTCCCGGGTTCAGGCAATTCTCCTGCCTCAGCCTCCCGAGTAGCTGGGATTACAGGCACGCGCCACCATGCCCAGCTAATGTTTTTTTGTATTTTTAGTAGAGACAGGGTTTCACCATGTTGACCAGGATGGTCTCGATCTCTTGACCTCGTGATCCACCCGCCTCGGCCTCCCAAAGTGCTGGGATTACAGGCGTGAGCCACCGCGCCCGGCCACCATTTGCTTTATGACTAGTCCAGGATCTTGAATAATAGGACAGCACAGATAAGAATACACCCACTGACCGGGCGCGGTGGCTCACGCCTGTAATCCCAGCACTTTGGGAGGTCGAGGCCGGTGGATCACGAGGTCAAGAGATCGAGACCATCCTGGTCAACATGGTGAAACCCCGTCTCTACTAAAAATACAAAAAATTAGCTGGGCATGGCGGCGCATGCCTGTAATCCCAGATACTCAGGAGGCTGAGGCAGGAGAATTGCCTGAACCCGGGAGGCGGAGGTTGCGGTGAGCCGAGATCGCGCCATTGCACTCCAGCCTGGGTAACAAGAGCAAAACTCCGCCTCAAAAAAAAAAAAAAAAAAAAAAAAAGAATACACCCACTTTGGTAAATCGGTCCGTGGGCTTTAGCTTCTTTGAAAAGGAGGCAGTTGAACTAATCAATACAGTCCCTTTCTGCCTAAAATTACTCAATGTAATCTTAGTTTGGTAGATTCTCAACTGAAACTGAATAGAGGATGGAAGGAAGAATAAGAAAAAAACCTGGACCTTCAGTCAACCTGGGGAAGTGTTCCAGTGGGAATTGCAATCAATTAGAGAGCAACCTATTGAGTTAGGTTCTTATTAAAGAATATTAATCCAAGGCCAGGCGCGGTGGCTCAAGCCTGTAATCCCAGCACTTTGGGAGGCCGAGGCGGGTGGATCACGAGGTCAAGAGATCGAGACCATCCTGGTCAACACGGTGAAACCCCGTCTCTATTAAAAATACAAAAAATTAGCTGGGCATGGTGGTGCATGCCTGTAATCCCAGCTACTCAGGAGGCTGAGGCAGGAGAATTGCCTGAACCCAGGAGGCGGAGGTTGCGGTGAGCCGAGATCGCGCCATTGCACTCCAGCCTGGGTAACATGAGTGAAACTCCGTCTAAAAAAAAAAAAAACAAAAAAAAAAACAAAAAAAAGAATATTAATCCAAAAATCTAGATTTCTCTATTAATACAGTATTAGAAAAAAAAATTTTTTCATTTTCTTCATTTTGGAAATGTGCAGAGGAAGCATACAGCTGGCAAAGCATACAAAAGGAAGCCAAAAGTTTTCAGTCCCAGGTCTTCTTGCAATCTTCCATCCAAACCCCAGCCAGACACAACTCTCCTTAGCATTTTGGTCTGGGAGTCCTCAGGTTGCGATGGCGCCCTTGGGCTGCTGGAACTGACCCACAGGGGAAATTTTCAGGCCATGGCAGGACGGCAGGAAATGTAGCCAGAGAGTCAAGTATCAGTTAGAAAGCATTGTGAGAAGCAGCAGAAAGCAAGAAGGTAACAGAAATCCATGAGCCTCCAGCTCCCGGTCTCCCCAGGCAATTTGCCATCCATGTCTCCTCCAGGCCAAACACTGCTTAGCTTCCGGACTGGGACGCCCTCAGGCTGCTATGGCGCCAGGGTGCTGCCGGGACAGATATCCATGGGGAGGCCCCTGTCCATGGTGGGGATGCATTCGGGCTAGAAATGGGGGCCAGAAACCCCGGCGGCGGGGAGTGGAAAGCATTGACAAGTGGGGGAAAGCCGGAAGGGAGCAGGAGAACAAAACCCTCCAGCCCCCGGCCTTCCCAAGTGGTCTTTCATTCAAGAACCTGCCAGGCTTGACCCTGCTTAGCTTTGGAGCAGGGGTGCCGTCAGGCTGCTATGGTGCTCGGGGGCTGCTGGGCAGACCCCCATAAAAAGGCCCCAAGCTGTGGCTGGGGTGCAGGCGGGCAAGTGTGGGACAGAAAGTCAGTGGGCAGTTAGGAAGCATTGTGTCAAGTAGTGAAAAGCGGGAAGGAAGCTGGAAGCCAAAAGCTTGCAGCCCCCAGTTTCCCCAGGCGGTCTACCATCCAAGCCCCAGTCAGATCTGACCCTGCTTCCTGTCCAGCCAGAGGCGCCCTCGGCTACTACAACACCCAAGGACTGCCAGGCAGACCCCAAAAAGAAGGTCCTGGGCTGCTGTTGGGGCCCAAGCTGGCAGAAAAGCGGGGCCAGAGAGTCAGGGGGCCGTTGGAAAGCATTGCAATAAGTGGTGGAAAGTGGAAAGGGAGAAAGAAGACAAAAGCCTCAAGCACCCTGTCTCCCCAAACGGACCTCATACAAGCCCCAGCAAGGCCCGACCCTGCTTACTTTCAAAACTGAGGCACCCTCAGGCTGCTACGGCCCCAAGGGCTGCTGGGGTGGCCCCACACAAGTAGTTCCCCCGCAGCCATAGAGGCAAAAAAGGGAAAACAAAAAAGGATCAGCCAGGGTCAGGGACTGTTAGGAAGCGTTGCTACAACTGGGAAAAAGCGTGAATGGAGCGGAAAGCCAGAAGCCTTCATCCCCTACTAATGGTCTCCCATCCAAGCCCGTGCCAGGACTGATCCTGCTTAATTTCCAGCTAGGATGCTATCAGGCTGCTATGGCCACCGTTGGCTGCCAAAACGGAATTCCAAGTGGAGGCCCTGGATCCTGGCAAAGGAGCAGTCAGTTAATAAAGGAAAACCCCACTTTTCCCAAACCAAACACCACATATTCTCACTCATAGGTGGGTGCTGAACAATGAGAACACGTGGACTCAGGGAGAGGAGCATTACACACTGGGGGCAGTTGTGGGGTGGGGGTAGGGGAGGGACATTGGGGGATGGGGAGGGTGGGGAGGGATAACATGGGGAGAAATGCTGGATATAGTATACATCTAAAGTAAAATTTAAAAAAAAAAAGGAGGGGGAAACCAGAGAGTCAGGGGTGCCAGGGAAGTGATTCCAAAAGCAAGGAAAAAGGGTAAGGAAGGAGAAAGCCAAACACCTCCAGCCTCTGGACTTTCCAGGTGGTCCTCATTTTAAGCTTTATCCAAACCGAACATTGCTTTGCTTATCAGGCTGCTATGATGACTTAGGGCTGCCGGGTCAGACCCCCAGCAGGAGGTCCAGGGCTGTAGCTGCTGGGTCAGACCCCCAGCAGGAGGTTCAGGGCTGCAGCTGCTGGGTCAGACCCCCAGCAGCAGGTCCAGGGTGGCAGGCGTGCAACACAAAAGGGTTCCAAAGAGTCAGGGAGTGGTTGAAAAGCATTGTGACAAGTGGGGGAAAGCAGAGAGGCAGCCAAAAGCCAAAAGCCTACAGCCCAGGAACTCCCCAGACAGTCCCCCATCCGAGCCCCCATCAGGCCCCACCCTGCTTATTTACCAAACTGGGGTGCCGTCAGGCTGCTATGGTGCCAAAGGTCTGCCAAGAGGGACCTTCACAGGGAGGTTCCAGGCTGCAGCAGGAGTGCAAGCGGGCAAGAAACGGGAGACAGAGTCAGGGTGTGGTTGAAAAGTGTTGAGCCAGCAGGGGAAAGCAGGAAGAAAGCGGAACGCCAAAAGTCTCCAGTCCCCTGAATCCCCAGGCAGGCCTCTTTTCACGTTCCAGCCAGGCCCAACCCTGCTTTGCTTCCAGGCTGCAGCGGCCTAGGGCTGCTATGGCACCTGGGGGCTGCTGAGGCAAACCCACAGAGGGAGACCTTGGCCGTGGAGGGGACGTAGGCAAGCAGCAAAGAGGTGGCAGACAGTCAGGGGGTGGTTGGGAAGAGTTGGGACAAGCAGGGGAAAGCCTGAAGAAGGCAAAAAAGCAAAAGCCTCCAGCCGCCGGTCTTTCCAGGCAGTCTCCCATCCAAGCCTCAGCTAGGCCTCACCCTGCTTAGCTTTTCTGGGCTGTGTCATCCTAGGGCTGCTATAGCTCCTGGGTACTCCCAAAACAATCCCACACGGGGAGGTCCCACCCCGGCAGCAGGAGTGTAAACAAGAGGGAAAGTGGTGACAGAGAGTCAGGGGGCATGTGGGAAAGGTTAGGTCAAGCGAGGGAACTCTTAAAGAAGGCAAAAGGCAAAAGCCTCCAGCCCTCGATTTATCCAGGCAGTCCCCCATCCTGGGCTGGCGCGCCCTCAGGCTGCTATGGCACCCAGAAGCTGTGAGGACAGACCCACACAAAGAGGTCCCCGGTAGTGATGGGAACAAAAAAGGGGGAGCAAAACAGCGGGAGCCAGAGAGTCAGGGGGCTGTTAGGAAGCATTGCTACAAGCAGGGGAAAAGCGGGAAGGAGCCTCAAGTCCCCAGTCTCCCCAGGCGATCTCTCATCCAAGCCCCATCCAAACCTAATTCTGCTTAATTTCTGCCTGGGGCACTATCAGGCTGCTATGGCCACCGTTGCCTTCCGAAATGGACTTCCAAGTAGAGACCCGGGATTGCGGTATAGGAGCAGTTAGATGAGAAATGGAAAACCAGAGAGTTAGGGGCGCCAGGGAAGAGTTTCAAAAAGCGAGGGAAAAGTGTAAGGAAGCAGGAGGCCAAAAACCTCCACCCTGATCTTTCCAGGCGGTCTGCAGTCCCCGCTTTATCTAGACCCGACACTGCCTTGCTTCTGGGCTGGGGTGCCCTCAGGCAGCTATGGCCACCGGAGGCTGTCGGGACGGAACCCCACAAGGAGATCCATGGCTGTGGCAGGAGCATAGACGTGTGGGAAAGTGGGTGCCAGAGAGTCGGGGTGGTTGGAAAGCATGTGACCAGCAGGGAAAGAGCCAAAAGCCCAGAGACTCTCCAAATGGTACCCCATCCAAGCCTTAGCCAGGCCCCACTTTGCTTAGCTACCGGACTGGGGCGCCCTAAGGCTGCTGTGGCGCCAAAGGTCTGCCAAGACAAACCCCTACAGGGAGGTCCCTGGCCATGGCAGGAGCGTAGGCAGGCGGGAAAGTGGAGACAGACTCCGGTTATTGTTGAAAACTGTTTTGACAGTGGGAAAGAGGTGGAAAGCCAAAACCCTCCAGTCCCCTGTATCCCCACGCAGGGCCTTTCCAAGCCCCAGCCAGGCCGGACCGGGCTTGGCTTCCGGGTGCGGTGCCCTAGAGCTGCTCTGGCGCCTGGGGGCTACGGAGACAAACCCGCACGGGGAAGTCCCGGGCTGTGGCGGGGGCACAGAAAAGCATGAAAGGGAGGATAGAGAGAGTCAGGGTGATTGGGAAGTGTTGGAACAAGTGGGGGAAAGCTTGAAGAAAGCGAAAAGTCAAAAGCATCCAGCCCCCAGACATCCCAAGCAGTCGCTCTTCCAAGCCCGACCAGGCTTGACTCTGCGTAGCTTCCGGGCTCCCGCCCGCCGCTGTTCTCACTGCAGCCCAGGGTCTTTTTGTGGGAGTTTCTCCTGGAAGGTTCCGTGGGCCATAGCAGTCTGAGGGCGCCTCGGCCGGCCGGACTGAGCCTTAGATGGTGGACTGCCTGGGGAGACCGGACCTGAAGGCTTTTGGCTTCCCGCTGTTTTCCTATTTTCCTCCACTTGTCGCAACACTTCTTAACCACCGCCACTCTCTGGACCCCATTTCCTGCTTACCTGCGCCTCCAACATGGACAAGGACCTCTCCGTGTGGGTCCGTTTTGGCTGACCCCAGTCAGCACAGCAGCCTGAGGGCGCCCCAGCACTGAAGCTGAGAAGCGTGGGGCTTAGATAAGGGACCGCCTGGGGAATGGGTGGCTGGAGGCTTTTAGCCTCCTGCTCACTTCCCACCTTCCCCCACTTCTGGCAACTCTTCCCACCTGCCCTCTGGCTCTCTTACAGCCCCTTCCCTGCTCGCCTGTGCTCCCGCCTCGGCCTGGGACTTCTCTCTGTGGGTCCGTTCTGGCAGCAGCCAGTCACCATAGCAGCCTGAGGGCTTCCTAGCCTGGAAGCTAAGCAGGGTCGGGCCTGGCTGTGCTTGGATGGGGAACTGCGTGGAAAGACCAGGCCTGGAGGCTTTTGGCGTCCTGCTCTTTTCCCGCTTTCCCCGTTGTCACGCGGTTCTCACCACCCCCTGACCCTCAGACTGCTATGGTGTTCGTGGGCTGCCTAGACGGAGCCCCAGGGGGAGGTCCAGAATGGTGGCGGCCGAATCCAGGCAGGAAACAGAGGCCAGAATGTAAGGGGGTGGTTGGGAAGCATTTCGGCAAGGGGGAGAGTGGAAAAAGAGCCAGAAGCCAAACGCGTCCCGCCCCCGTTCTCTCCAGGAGGTCCTTCATGCAAGGTGCAGCAAGGCCTGATCCGGCTTAGCTTCTGTGCTGGGGAGCCCTCAGGCTGCTATAGTGCCCGGTACCTGTTGAAAATGACCCCACGGGGAGGTCCCACCCTGCAGCGTGGTTGCACGGGGATGAGAAAGAAGGGACCAGAGAGTCAGGGGTCTGTTGGGAAACTTTATGACAAGCAGAACTTGGAAAAGAGTGGGAAGCTGACATCTTCCCGGCCCTTATCTCCTCAGGCTTTTTACCATCCAAGCCCCAGCCAGTCTCAACCCGGCTTAGGTGAGCCTCAGGAGGCGATGGCATTTGGTGGCTTCAGAGATAGACCCCTTCAGTGAAGTCCCAGGCCACAGCGAAAACACAGGCGGGCAGAAAAGGAGTAGCCAGTGAGTCAGGGGGCGGTTGGGAGGCATTGCCACAATCAGGGGAAAGCGGGAAGACAGCAAGAAGCCAAAAGCTAAAAAAAAAAAAAAAAAAAAAAAAGCCAAACGCTTTCAGCCCCCTGTTCTTCCAGGCAGTCCCTCATCTAAACCTTAGCCAGGCCTGACCCTGCTTAGCTCCCAGGCTGGGGCGCCTTCAGGCACCTATGGCACCCCGGGGTCTACCAGGACGAACCGTTAGGGGAAATCCCAGCACCGCGGACGGCATACAGGCCTGCAGCAAAGGGATCCAGAGAGTCGAGGTCATTGTAAAGTGTTGCGACAAGCGGGGAAAGCGACAAGCAGGGAAAGCGGGAAGAGATCAGGAAGCTACAAGCCTCCAAGCCTTGGTGTCTTACATTGGTCCCCCATGCAAGCCCCATCAAAACCTGACCCTGCTTAGCTTTCAGGCTGGGGCAACCTCAGGCTGCTATGATGCTTGGGGGCTGCTGGAACAGAACCCCATGGGTAGGTTCCAAGCCACGGCGGGGCACTGTCAGATGACAAAGGTAGGGCCAGAGAGTAAGAAGTTCAGTAGCATTGTGTCAAGTGGGGAAAGGCGGGAAGGGAGACAGAAGCCAAAAGCCTCCAGAACCAGTCTCCCCACGGGGTCTCCCATACAAGCTCCAGCCAGACCTGACCCTGCTCAGCTTCCTGACTGGGGTACCCCCAGGCTGCTGTGTCACCCGAAGGCTACCAGGGAGGACTTACACAGAGAGGTCCCGGGTTGTAGTGGGAGCCCAGGCTTAAGGGAAATGAAGGGACAGAGGGTCAGGACACAGTTGGGAAGGAAGAATTCCAGTGGAAATATCCCCAGAAGCAGCAAGGGCGCAGATGGGTGGGAAAAGGTATTCAGAGAGTCAGGTGATGGATGGAAAGTTTTGAGATGACAGGGAACGTGGGAAAGTGGGAAGGGAGCAGGAAGTCAAAAGCCTCCAGGCCCTAGTCTTCCCATGTGGTCCCCTATTCAATACCCAGCCAGGCCCACCCCTGATTAGCTTCCGGGCTTGGGTGCCTTCAGGCTGCTATAAGGAGGAAGGGCTGCCAGGACAGACCACCATGAAGAAATTCCAGAACCCAATGAGAGCAGGTGGGCATCAAAATGGGGGCTAGAGTTACAGGGGGCGGTTGGGAATCATTGTGTCAAGCAGTCGAGTGTGGTAAGAAAGCAGGAAGCCAAAAGCTTTCAGCCCCTGGTCTTTCCAGGCACTTTCCCATTCAATCCCCAGCCAGGCCTGACCCTGCTTAGCTTCCAGGCTGGGGTGCCCTCTGGATGCTATGGTGCCTGGTGGCTGCGAGGACAGACCCACATGGGGAAGTCCCAGGCCGCAGCAGGTACACAGGCGGGCGGCAAATGGGAAGTTAGAGAATCAGGTGGCAGTTGGGAAGCCTTCTGATAAGCGGGGAAAAGCAGAAGGACAGCAGGAAGTAAAAAAACCTTGAGCCCCCAGTCTTTCCAGGCAATGCCCCATTCAACCCCAAGCCAGGTCCAACTCGGCTTAGCTTCTGTGCTGGAGCACCCCTCAGGCTGCTATGGCACCTGAAAGCTGCCGCGTTCAACTTTCATGGGGAGGTTTTGAGCAGAGTAGGGAGAGCAGGGGAGCAGAAAAGGGAGGGCCAGAAAATAAAAAAGGGGATGGGAAGCATTGCAACATGCGGTGGAAAGCAGGAAAGGGGTGGGAAGTCAAAACATTGCAGCCCCAGGTCTACCCATGCGGTCCCCAATCCAAGAATTAGACAGAACCGACTCTGCTTAGCTTCAGGCCTGGGGCTCTTTCAGGCTGCTATGGCGCTGGGAGGCTGCCGGGATGGACGGCCACGGGGAGGTACTGGGCCATAGTGTGGGCGCAAATGGGCAGGCAAGGGGAGCCAGAGAATCCGGGGGTAGTTTGGAAGCATTGCGACAACAGGGGGAAAACAGGAAGGGAGCAGTAAGTAAAAAGCTTCCAACCCTCGGTCTCCCCAGGCAGTCCCCCATCCAAGCTTCGGCCAGGCCAGACCTTGCTGAACTTCTGGCCTGGGTGCCCTCAGGCTGCTATGGCGCCTGTGGGCTGCTGGGATGAATTCCCACGGGGAGATCACAGATTGCGGTGACCAGAGAGATAGGAGGCAGTTGGGAAGTGTTGTGACAAGCAGGTAAAAGTGTGAAGGGAGAGGGAAGCCAAAAGCTATTAGCCCCTGGTTCCCCCAGGTGGTCTCCCATCTAAATCTCAACCAGGTTTGAACTTGCTTAGCTTCAGTGGTGGGTGGTCCTCAGACTGCTATGGCACATCCCATCCTCACAGAAAGATCCCAGGTCATGGAGTGGCGCAGGTGGGAGGGAAATGGAAGGCCTGAGAGTCTAAGCCCTGTTGAAAGCATTGTGACAAGCAGAAGAAAGCAGGAAAGGATTGGGAAGCCAAAAGCCTACAGCCCCTGGTGGTCTCCCATCCAAGCCCCAGCCAGATCCAACGCTGCTTAGCGTCTGGGCTGAGGCACTTCAGGCTGCTTGGTGCCAGGGGGCTGCCCAGACAGACATGCACAGGGAGGTCCCAGTCCTTTGGGGAGGAGGCACAGGCAGGTGGGAATGTGGGGGCCAAAGAGTCAGAGGGCAGTGGGAAGCGTTTTGAGAAGTGCAAGACAGCCAGAAGAAAGCAGGAAGCCAGAAGCCTCCAGCACCTGGTCTTCTCAGGCTGTCACCATCCAATTCTCAGCCAGGCCTCTTCCTGCTTAGCTTCTGAGCTGGGGCACCCTCAGGCTGCTATGGCACCCTGGGGTTGCCTGAACTGACCCACACTGGAAGGTTTCCAGCCATGATGGGGCCGCAGGCGGTTGGGAAATAGCCAGTGCGTCAGGTGTCAGTTAGAAAGCTTCGTAAGTAGTGGGAAAGCAAGAAGGTCCCGGACTGTAGTTGAGGCACAAGCCAGAGGAAAAGGGGAGCCAGAGAATCGGGGGGGTTTTGGATAGGGTTGCAACAAGCAGCGGAAAGGGAGCAGGAAGCCAAAAGCCTCCAATTGCTGTCTTTCCATGCGGACCCCATAAAAACCCAGACAGGCTGACCCTGCTTAGCTTCTGAACCGGGGTGCCCTTAGGCTGCTATGGCACCCAGAGGCCCTGGACCGCAGCGAAGGAGCAGCCAGATGAGAAAGGGAAAACCAGAGAGTCAGGGGCCCCAGTGAAGCATTTTGAAAAACAAGGGAAAAGGGTAAGAGAGCAGGAAGCCAAACACCTCGAGCCACCAGACTTTCCAGGCGGTCCTCAGGCAAGCTTTACCCAAACCTGACACTGCTTTGCTTCCAGGCTACGGTGCCTTCAGACTGCTAGGGCTACTGGGTGCTGCTGGGACAGACGCCCACCAGGAGGTCCAGGGCTATGGCGGGGGCACATGCATGCAGGAAAGGGGGAGGCAGAGAGTCAGGGTGTGCTTGGAAAGTGTTGTGACAAGTGGGGTAAAGTGGGAAGGGAGAGAAAAGCCAAAAGCCTCCAGCTCAGGGACTTTCCAGGAGTTCCCCCATTCAAGCCCCATCCAGGTCCCACCCTGCTCAGCTTCTGGACAGGGGCACCCTCAGGCTGCTATGAAACCAAATGTCTGCCAAGAAGACCCCCACAGGGATGTCCCAAGTGGAGGCAGGAGCACTGGCGGTCGGGAAAGTGAGGAGAGAGTCAGGGTGTCGTTGAAAAGTGTTGCGACAGCTAGAGAAAGCAAAAGGAGAGCGGGAAGCTAAAAGTCTCCAGTCCCCTGTATCCCTAGTCTGGCCCCTTTTCAAGCCCCAGCCAGGTCCGACCCTGCTTAGCTTCCGGGTCCCCGCCCGCCAGCGTTGTGGCAGCAGCGGGGAACTTCTTCCTGGGGTTTGTTTTGGAAGGACCCGTGGGCCATAGCAACCTGAAGGTCCCGTGACCAGAAAGCTAAGCGGCTTCGAGCTTGACTGAGGCTTGGATGGGGGACCTCCTGGGAAGACCCGGCCTGGAGGCTTTTGGGTTTCTGGCTTTCTGTTTTTTCGCCCCCCTTCCTCTGTCCCCCTCCTACGCTTTCCCACCTTGTCACTATTCTCTACCGCCCCCTGATGGCCGGCTGGAGTGAGCCATCCCCTGGCGCCACCCCTTCTGATGGTGTCATCACCCCTCGCCACCCTGTCTTGCGTGATGTCAAACTTCATGCCACCTCAACACGTCATTCTCCTTGGCAGCCACTTGTAATGACATCATCATCCCTCCCCACCCTCTGGGACCGTCCCCCGTGGAATATGCAAATGAGCATTAAAAAATACCACCAGAGCCGGGCGCGGTGGCTCAAGCCTGTAATCCCAGCACTTTGGGAGGCCGAGGCGGGTGGATCACGAGGTCAAGAGATCGAGACCATCCTGGTCAACATGGTGAAACCCCGTCTCTACTAAAAATACAAAAA
>NW_022438704.1:0-3899 GCF_009761245.1 Sapajus apella
TGTGTTCGTTCACCGTAGGAAGTTGCATCTATGTTTAGAGTCAGCGAGTTAGAAACACGTTTCTTCTAAAAGCTGCGTTTGGTTATTCCTGAGTGAATGGGAGTATAGAGTGTAATGAGAAATATCTGGCTGTAAAACAAAAATGGAGCTATGTAGCAGAATGACTGTCAAGGTGTATATTCAACTTACAGAGTTAAACAGATGTGTGAATGTAGCAGTTCAGAGAAAGTTTCTTTCGAGAAACTGGAAAGAGATATTTCCAGACATATACAGGCTCATACGAATTAGCTTAAGTTCGCATCTAAACGACAGGAGAAACTTCTATTTAAAACTGCTCTGCTGTGTGTTCATTGACCTTAGGAAGTTGTATCTATGTTTCATTTCAGCGAGTTAGAATTAGGTTTGTTCTAAAAGCTGCGTTTGGATATTCCTGAGTGAATGGTAGTATAGGGTGTAATGAGAAATATCTGTCCCTAAAACAAAAACGGAGCTATGTAGCAGAATGATTGTCAAGGTGTATATTCAACTTACAGAGTTAAACAGACGTGTGAATGTAGCACTTCAGAAACCCTTTCTTTGGAGAATCTGGAAAGAGATATTTCCAGCCATATAAAGGCTCAAAAGAATTAGCGTTAAGATCGCGTCTAAACCAAAGGAGAAAAGTCTTTTTCAAACTGCTCTGCTTTGTGTTCGTTCACCTTAGGAAGTTGCATCTATGTTTAGATTCAGCGAGTTAGAAACACGTTTCTTCAAAAAGCTGCCTTTGGATATTCCTGAGAGAATGGGAGTATAGTGTATAATGAGAAATATCTGGCTCTAAAACAAAAACGGAGCTATGTATCAGAAGGATTGTCAAGGTGTATATTCAACGTAGGGAGTTAAACACATATCTGAATGTAGCAGTTCAGAAAACCTTTCTTTAGAGAATCTCGAAAGAGTTATTTCCAGGCTTACACAGGCTCATAAGAATTATCGGTAAGATGGCGTCTAAACCACAGGAGAAACGTCTCTTTCAAACTGCTCTGCTATGTGTTCGTTCACCTTAGTGAATTGCATCTATGTTTAGATTCAGCGAGTTAGAAACACGTTTCTTCTAAAAGGTGCGTTTGGATATTCCTGAGTGAATGGGGGTATAGGGTGTAATGAGAAATATCTGGCTCTAAAACAAAAAAGGAGCTGCCTAGCAGAATGATTGTCAAGCTGCATATTCAACTTAAAGGGTTAAACAGATGTGTGAATGTAGTAGTTTTGAAACACTTTCTTTGGAGAATATGGAAAGAGATATTTCCCGACATATACAGGCTCTTAAGAATTAGCTTTAAGATCGCCTCTAAATCACAGGAGAAATGTCTGTTTCAAACTGCTCTACTGTGTGTTCGTCCACATTAGGAAGTTGCATCTATGTTTAGATTCAGCGAGTTAGAAACACGTTTCTTGTGGAAGCTGCGTTTGGATATTCGTAAGTGAATGGGAGTATAGGGTGTAATGAGATATATCTGGCTGAAAAACAAAAACGGAAAATGTAGCTGATTGATTTTCAAGGTGTATATTCAACTTACAGAGTTAAACAGAAGTGTTAATGTAGCAGTTTTGAAACACTTTCTTTCGAGAATCTGGAAGGAGATATTTCCAGCCACATAAATGATCATAAGAATTATCCTTAAGATCGCGTCTAAAGCACAGGGGAAACGTCTCTTTCAAACTACTCTGCTGTGTGTTCATTGACCTTAGGAAGTCGCATCTATGTTTCCTTTCAGTGAGTTAGAAACACGTTTCTTCTAAAAGCTGCGTTTGGATATTCCTGAGTGAATGGAAGTATAGGGCGTAATGAGAAATATCTGGCTCTAAAACAAAAACGGAGCTATGAAGCAGAATGAATCTCAAGTTGTATATTAAACATAGAGAGTTAAACAATTCTGTGAATGTTGCAGTTGACTAACCCTTTCTTTGGAGAATCTGGAAAGAGATATTTCCAGCCATAAACAGGCTCTTAAGAATTAGCTTTAAGATCGTGTCTAAATCACAGGAGAAACGTCTCTTTCAAACTGCTCTACTGTGTGTTCGTTCATCTTAGTAAGTTTCATCTATATTTAGATTCAGTGAGTTAGAAACACGTTTCTCCAAAAAGCTGCGTTTGGATATTCCTGAGTGAAAGGGAGTATAGAGTGTAATGAGAAATATCTGGCTCTAAAACAAAAACTGAGCTATGTAGCAGAATGATTCTCAAGGTGTATATTCAACTTACAGAGTTAAACAGATGTGTGAATATATCTGTTCAGAAATCCTTTCTTTGGAGAACCTCGAACGAGATATTTCCAGCCATATACAGGCTCATAAGAATTAGCGGTAAGATCGCGTCTAAACCACGGGAGAAACGTCTCTTTCAAACTGCTCTGGCATGTGTTCGTTGACCTTAGGAAGTTGCATCTATGTTTCGATTCAGCGAGTAAGAAACACGTTTGTTCTAAAAGCTGCGTTTGGATACTCCTGAGAGAATGGGAGTATAGGGTGTAATAACAAACATCTGGCTGTAAAATAAAAACGGATCTATGTAGCAGAATGATTGTGAAGCTGTATATTCAACTTACAGAGTTAGACAGATGTGTGAATGTAGCAGCCTTGAAACACTTTCTTTGAAGAATCTGGAAAGAGATATTTACAGCCATAAACAGGCTCATAAAAATTAGCGGTAAGATCGCGTCTAAACCACAGGAGAAACGTCTCTTTCAAACTGCTCTGCTGTGTGTTCGTTGACCTTAGGAAGTTGCATCTATATTTCGATTCAGCGAGTTAGAAACACGTTTCTTCTAAACGCTGCATGTCAATATTCTTGAGTGAACGGGAGTATACAGTGTAATGAGAAACATCCGGCTCTAAAACAAAAACGGAGCGATGTAAGAGAATGATTGTCAAGGTGTATATCAAACTTACAGAGTTAAACAATTGTGAGAACGTAGCAGTTGAATAACCCTTTCTTTGGAGAATCTGGAAAGAGATATTTCCAGCAATATACAGACTCTTAAGAATTAGCTATAAGATCGCGTCTAAATCACATTACAAACGTCTCTTTCAAACTGCTCTGCTGTGTGTTCTTTCACCTTAGGAAGTTGTATCTATGTTTAGATTCAGCGAGTTAGAAAAACGTTTCTCCAGAAAGCGGCGTTTGGATATTCCTGAGTGAATGGGAGTATTGGGTTTAATGAGAAATATCGGGCTCTAAAACAACAACGGAGCTATGTAGCAGAATGATTGTCAAGGTGTATATTAAACTTACAGAGTTAAATAGATGCGTGAATGTTGCAGTTCACTAACCCTTTCTTTGGAGAATCTGGAAAGACATATTTCCAGCCATATACTGGCTACTAAGAATTAGCTTTAAGATCGCATCTAAATCACAGGAGAAACGTCTCTTTCAAACTGTTCCGCTGTGTTTGGTTCACATTAGGAAGTTGCATCTATGTTTAGATTCAGCGAGTTAGAAACAGGTTTCTTCTAAAAGCTGCGTTTGGATAGTCTTGGTTTATTGGGAGTGTAGGGTGTAATGAGAAATATCTTGCTCTAAAACAAAAACGGAGCAATGTAGCAGAATGATTGTCAAGGTGCATATTCTATTTACAGAGTTAAAGTGTCGTGTGAATGTAGCAGTTCAGAAACCCTTCCTTTGGAGAATCTTCAAAGAGATATTCCCAGCCATATACAGACTCATAAGAATCAGCTTTATTATCGCGTCTAAATCACAGGAGAAAGGTCTCTTTCAAACTGCTCTACTGTGTGTTCGTTCATCTTAGTAAGTTGCATCTATGTTTAGATTCAGCGAGTTAGAAACACTTTTCTCCAAAAAGCTGCGTTTGCATATTCCTGAGTGAATGGGAGTATAGGGTGTAATAAGAAATATGTGG
>NW_022438704.1:3999-4821 GCF_009761245.1 Sapajus apella
GATTCAGCGAGTTAGAAACACGTTTCTTCTAAAAGGTGCGTTTGGATATTCCAGAGTGAATGGGAGTATTGGGTGTAATGAGAAACATGTGCTTCTACAAGAAAAACGGAGCTACTTAGCAGAATGATTGTCAGGCGGAATATTCAACTTACAGAGTTAAACAGATGTGTGAATGTAGTAGTTTTGAAACACTTTCTTTAGAGAATCTGGAAAGAGATATTTCCAGCCTTATACAGGCTCTTAAGAATTAGCTTTAAGATCGCCTCTAAATCACAGGAGAAAAGTCTCTTTCAAACTGCTCTACTGTGTGTTCGTCCACCTTAGGAAGTTGCATCTAAGTTTAGATTCAGCGAGTTAGAAACACGTTTCTTCTGAAAGCTGCGTTTGGTTATTCCTGAGTGAATGGGAGTATAGAGTGTAATGAGAAATATCTGGCTGTAAGACAAAAACGGAGCTATGTAGCAGATTGATTGTCAAGGTTTATATTCGACTTAGAGAGTTAAACAGATGTGTGAATGTAGCAGTTCAGAAACCCTTTCTTTGGAGAATCTGGAAAGAGTTATTTCCAGCCATATATATGCTCATAAGAATTAGCGGTAAGATCGCATCTAAACCACAGGAGAAACGTCTCTTTCAAACTGCTCTGCTATGTGTTCACTCACCTTAGGAAGTTGCATCTATGTTTAGATTCAGAGAGTTAGAGACACGTTTCTTGTAAAAGCTACGTTTGGATATTCCTGAGTCAATGGGAGTATAGGGTGTAATGAGAAATATCTGTCTCTAAAACAAAAACGGAGCTACGTAGCAGAATGATTGTCAAGG
>NW_022438704.1:4921-5967 GCF_009761245.1 Sapajus apella
AAACCCTTTCTTTGGAGAATCTGGAAAGAGTTATTTCCAGCCATATATATGCTCATAAGAATTAGCGGTAAGATCGCATCTAAACCACAGGAGAAACGTCTCTTTCAAACTGCTCTGCTATGTGTTCACTCACCTTAGGAAGTTGCATCTATGTTTAGATTCAGAGAGTTAGAGACACGTTTCTTGTAAAAGCTACGTTTGGATATTCCTGAATCAATGGGAGTATAGGGTGTAATGAGAAATATATGTCTCTAAAACAAAAACGGAGCTACGTAGCAGAATGATTGTCAAGGTGTATATTCAACTTACAAAGGTAAACATATGTGTGAATGTAAAAGTTCAGAAACCCTTTCTTTGGAGAATCTGGAAAGAGATATTTCCAGCCATATACAGGATCCTAAGAATTAGGGGTAAGATCGCGTCTAAACCACAGCAGAAACTTCTCTATCAAACTGATCTGCTTTGTGTTCGTTCACCTTAGGAAGTTGCATCTATGTTTCGATTTAGCGAGTTAGAAACAGGTTTGTTCTAAAAGCTGCGTTTGGATATTCCTGAGTGAATGGTATTATAGTGGGTAATGAGAAATATCTGTCTCTAAAACAAAAACTGATGTATGTAGCACAATGATTGTCAAGGTGTATATTCAACTTACAGAGTTAAACAGACATGTGAATGTAGCAGTTCAGAAACCCTTTCTTTGGAGAATCTTTAAAGAGATATTGCCAGTCATATACAGGCTCAAAAGACCTAGCGTTAAGATCGCGTCTAAACCAAAGGACAAACGTCTTTTTCAAACTGCTCTGCGTTGTGTTCGTTCACCTTAAGAAGTTGCATCTATGTTTAGATTCAGCGAGTTAGAAACACGTTTCTTCTAAAAGCTGCGTGTGGATATTCCTGAGTGAATGAGAGTATATTGGGTAATGAGAAATATCTGGCTCTAAAACAAAAACTGATCTATGTTGCAGAATGATTGTCAAGGTGTATATTCAACTTACAGCAGTAAACAGATGTGTGAACGTAGCAGTTCAGAGACACTTTCTTTCGAG
>NW_022438704.1:6067-7644 GCF_009761245.1 Sapajus apella
CTTGTTTAGATTCAGCGAGTTAGAAACACGTTTCTTCTAAAAGCTGCGTGTGGATATTCCTGAGTGAATGAGAGTATATTGGGTAATGAGAAATATCTGGCTCTAAAACAAAAACTGATCTATGTTGCAGAATGATTGTCAAGGTGTATATTCAACTTACAGCGGTAAACAGATGTGTGAACGTAGCAGTTCAGAGACACTTTCTTTCGAGAATCTGGAAAGAGATATTTCCAGCCCTATACAGGATCATAAGAATTAGCTTTAAGATCGCATCTAAACCGCAGGTGAAACGTCTCTTTCTAACTACTCTACTTTGTGTTCGTTGACCTTAGGAATTTGCATCTATGTTTCGATTAGGCGAGTTAGAAACTAGTTTCTTCTAAAAGCTACGTTTGGATATTCCTGCGCAAGTGGGAGTATAGGGCGTAATGAGATATATCTGGCTGTAAAACAAAAACTGAACTATGTTGCAGAATCATTGTCAAGGTGTGTATTCACCTTACAGAGTTAAACAGATGTGTGAAAGTAGCTGTTCAGAAACCCTTTCTTTGGAGAATCTGGGAACAGATATTTCCAGCCATATACAGCGTCATAAAGAATTAGCTTTAAGATCGCGTCTCAATCACAGGAGAAACGTCTCTTTCAAACTGCTCTGCTATGTGTTCGTTCACCTTAGGAAGTTGCATCTATTTTTAGATTCAGCGAGTTAGAAACAGGGTTCCTCTAAAACCTGTGTTTGGATATTCCTGAGTGAATGGGGGTATAGGGTATAATGAGAAATATCTGGCTCTAAAAAAAATGTAGCTATGTAGCAGAATGATTGTCAAGGTGTATATTCAACTTACAGAATTAAACAGATGTGTTAATGTAGCAGTTCAGAAAAATTTTTTTTCGAGAATCTGGAAAGAGATATTTCCAGTCATACACAAGCTCATAAGAATTAGCTTAAGATCGAGTATAAACCACAGGAGAAACATCTATTTCAAACTGCTCTGCTGTGTGTTCGTTGACCTTAGGAAGTTGCATCTATGTTTCGTTTCAGCGATTTAGAAACACGTTTGTTCTAAAAGCTGCGTTTGGATACTCCTGAGTGAATGGTAGTGTAGGGTGTAATCAGAAATATCTGTCTCTAAAACAAAAATGGAGCTATGTAGGAGAATGATTGTCAAGGTGTATATTCAACTTACATAGTTAAATAGACATGTGAATGTAGCAGTTCAGAAACCCTTGCTTTGGAGAATCTGGAAAGAGATATTCCCAGCCATATACAGACTCATAAGAATTAGCGGTAAGATGGCGTCTAAACCACAGGAGAAACGTCTCTTTCAAATTGCTCTGCTATGTGTTCGTTCACCTTAGGAAATTGCATCTATGTTTAGATTCAGCGAGTTAGAAACACGTTTCTTCTAAAAGGTGCGTTTGGTTATTCCTGAGTGAATGGGAGTATTGGGTGTAATGAGAAACATCTGCTTCTAAAACAAAAACGGAGCTACCTAGCAGAATGATTGTCAGGCTGAATATTCAACTTACAGAGTTAAACAGATGTGTGAATGTAGTAGTTTTGAAACACTTTCTTT
>NW_022438704.1:7744-12804 GCF_009761245.1 Sapajus apella
AACACGTTTATTTTACAGGCCTCGTTTGGATATTCCTGAGTGAAAAGGAGTATAGGGTGTAATGAGAAATATCTGGCTCTAAAACAAAATCGGAGCTATGTAGCAGAATGATTGTTAAGGTGTATATTCAACTTACAGAGGTAAACAGATGTGTTAATATAGCAGTTCAGAAACCCTTTCTTTGGAGAATCTGGGAAGAGATATTTCCAGCCATATACATGCTCATAAGAATTATCGGTAAGATCGCATCTAAACCACAGGAGAGAAGTCTCCTTCAAACTGCTCTGCCATGTGTTCATTCACCTTAGGTAGTTGCATCTATGTTTAGATTCAGCGAGTTAGAAACACGTTTCTTCTGAAAGCTGCGTTTGGATAATCCTGAGTCAATGGAAGTATAGAGTGTAATGAGAAATAACTGGCTGTAAAACAAAAACAGAGCTATGTAGCAGATTGATTGTCAAGGTTTATATTCGACGTAGAGAGTTAAACGGATGTGTGAATGTAGCAGTTCAGAAACCCTTTATTTAGAGAATCTCATAAGAGTTATTTCCAGGCATATACAGGCTCATAAGAATTAGCGGTAAGATGGCGTCTAAAATACAGGAGAAACGTCTCTTTCAAACTGCTCTGCTATGTGTTGGTTCACCTTAGGAAATTGCATCTAAGTTTAGATTCAGCGAGTTAGAAACACGTTTCTTCTAAAAGGTGCGTTTGGATATTTCTGAGTGAATGGGAGTATGGGGTGTAATGAGAAATATCTGCTTCTAAAACATAAACGGAGCCACCTAGCAGAATGATTGTCAGGCTGAATATTCAACTTACAGAGTTAAACAGATGTGTGAATGTAGTAGTGTTGAAACACTTTCTTTGGAGAATGTGGAAACAGATATTTCCAGCCATATACATGCTCATAAGAATTAGCTTTAATATCGCGTCTAAAGCACAGGAGAAACGTCTCTTTCAAACTGCTCTACTGTGTGTTCATTGACCTTAGGAAGTTGCATCTATGTTTCGTTTCAGCGAGTTAGAAACACGTTTGCTCTAAAAGCTGCGTTTGTATATTTGTGAGTGAATGGCAGTATAGCATGTAATGAGAAATATCTGGCTGTAAAACAAAAACGGAGCTATGTAGCAGAATGATTGTCAAGGTGCATATTCTATGTACAGAGTTAAAGTGTCGTGTGAATGTAGCAGTTCAGAAACCCTTTTTTGGAGAAACTGGAAAGAGATATTTCCCGCCATATAAAGGCTCAAAAGAATTAGTGGTAAGATCGCGTCTACACCACAGGAGAAACGTCTCATTCAAACTGCTCTGCTTTGTGTTCGTTCAGCTTAGGAAGTTTCATCTATATTTAGATTCAGCGAGTTAGAAACTCGTTTCTTCTAAAAGCTCCGTTTGGATATTCCTGAGTGAATGGGAGTAGAGGGCGTAATGAGAAATATCTGGCTCTAAAACAAAAACGGAGCTATGTAGCCGAATGATTCTCAAGGTATATATTTAACTTACAGAGTTAAACAGATGGGTGAATATAGCAGTTCAGAAACACTTTCTTTCGAGAATCTGGAAAGAGATATTTCCAGCCATATACAGGCTCATAGGAATTAGCGGTAAGATCGTGCCAAAACAGTGGGAGAAACGTCTCTTTCAGCCTGCTCTGCTATGTGTTCATTCACCTTAGGAAGTTGCATCTATGGTTAGATTCAGCGATTTGGGAACACGTTTCTTCTAAAAGCTGCGATTAAATATTCCTGAGTGAATGGGAGTATAGGATGTAATGAGAAATATCTTTCTGTAAAACAAAAACGGAGCTATGTAGCAGAATGATTGTCAAGGCGTATATTCGACTTAGAGAGTTAAACAGATGTGTGAATGTAGCAGTTCAGAAACACTTTCTTTGGAGAATCTGGAAAGAGATATTTCCAGCCACATACATGCTCATACGCATTAGGTTAAGATAGCGTCTAAACCACAGGAGAAACGTCTATTTCAAGCTGTTCTGCTTTGTGTTCGTTGACCTTAGGATGTTGCATATATATTTCGTTTCAGTGAGTTATAAACACGTTTGTTCTAAAAGCTGCGTTTGGATATTCCTGAGTGAATGGGAGTATAGGGTGTAATGAGAAATATCTGGCTGTAAAAAAAAACGGAGCTATGTAGCAGGACGATTGTCAAGGTATATATTCGACTTAGGGAGGTAAACATACGTGTGATTGTAGCAGTTCAGAAAACCTTTCTTTCGAGAACCTGGAAGGAGATATTTCCAGCCATATACAGGTTCATAAGAATTAGCGGTAAGATCGCGTCTAAACCACAGCAGGAACGCCTCTTTCAAACTGATCTGCTATGTGTTCGTTCACCGTAGGAAGTTGCATCTATGTTTAGAGTCAGCGAGTTAGAAACACGTTTCTTCTAAAAGCTGCGTTTGGTTATTCCTGAGTGAATGGGAGTATAGAGTGTAATGAGAAATATCTGGCTGTAAAACAAAAATGGAGCTATGTAGCAGAATGACTGTCAAGGTGTATATTCAACTTACAGAGTTAAACAGATGTGTGAATGTAGCAGTTCAGAGAAAGTTTCTTTCGAGAAACTGGAAAGAGATATTTCCAGACATATACAGGCTCATACGAATTAGCTTAAGTTCGCATCTAAACGACAGGAGAAACTTCTATTTAAAACTGCTCTGCTGTGTGTTCATTGACCTTAGGAAGTTGTATCTATGTTTCATTTCAGCGAGTTAGAATTAGGTTTGTTCTAAAAGCTGCGTTTGGATATTCCTGAGTGAATGGTAGTATAGGGTGTAATGAGAAATATCTGTCCCTAAAACAAAAACGGAGCTATGTAGCAGAATGATTGTCAAGGTGTATATTCAACTTACAGAGTTAAACAGACGTGTGAATGTAGCACTTCAGAAACCCTTTCTTTGGAGAATCTGGAAAGAGATATTTCCAGCCATATAAAGGCTCAAAAGAATTAGCGTTAAGATCGCGTCTAAACCAAAGGAGAAAAGTCTTTTTCAAACTGCTCTGCTTTGTGTTCGTTCACCTTAGGAAGTTGCATCTATGTTTAGATTCAGCGAGTTAGAAACACGTTTCTTCAAAAAGCTGCCTTTGGATATTCCTGAGAGAATGGGAGTATAGTGTATAATGAGAAATATCTGGCTCTAAAACAAAAACGGAGCTATGTATCAGAAGGATTGTCAAGGTGTATATTCAACGTAGGGAGTTAAACACATATCTGAATGTAGCAGTTCAGAAAACCTTTCTTTAGAGAATCTCGAAAGAGTTATTTCCAGGCTTACACAGGCTCATAAGAATTATCGGTAAGATGGCGTCTAAACCACAGGAGAAACGTCTCTTTCAAACTGCTCTGCTATGTGTTCGTTCACCTTAGTGAATTGCATCTATGTTTAGATTCAGCGAGTTAGAAACACGTTTCTTCTAAAAGGTGCGTTTGGATATTCCTGAGTGAATGGGGGTATAGGGTGTAATGAGAAATATCTGGCTCTAAAACAAAAAAGGAGCTGCCTAGCAGAATGATTGTCAAGCTGCATATTCAACTTAAAGGGTTAAACAGATGTGTGAATGTAGTAGTTTTGAAACACTTTCTTTGGAGAATATGGAAAGAGATATTTCCCGACATATACAGGCTCTTAAGAATTAGCTTTAAGATCGCCTCTAAATCACAGGAGAAATGTCTGTTTCAAACTGCTCTACTGTGTGTTCGTCCACATTAGGAAGTTGCATCTATGTTTAGATTCAGCGAGTTAGAAACACGTTTCTTGTGGAAGCTGCGTTTGGATATTCGTAAGTGAATGGGAGTATAGGGTGTAATGAGATATATCTGGCTGAAAAACAAAAACGGAAAATGTAGCTGATTGATTTTCAAGGTGTATATTCAACTTACAGAGTTAAACAGAAGTGTTAATGTAGCAGTTTTGAAACACTTTCTTTCGAGAATCTGGAAGGAGATATTTCCAGCCACATAAATGATCATAAGAATTATCCTTAAGATCGCGTCTAAAGCACAGGGGAAACGTCTCTTTCAAACTACTCTGCTGTGTGTTCATTGACCTTAGGAAGTCGCATCTATGTTTCCTTTCAGTGAGTTAGAAACACGTTTCTTCTAAAAGCTGCGTTTGGATATTCCTGAGTGAATGGAAGTATAGGGCGTAATGAGAAATATCTGGCTCTAAAACAAAAACGGAGCTATGAAGCAGAATGAATCTCAAGTTGTATATTAAACATAGAGAGTTAAACAATTCTGTGAATGTTGCAGTTGACTAACCCTTTCTTTGGAGAATCTGGAAAGAGATATTTCCAGCCATAAACAGGCTCTTAAGAATTAGCTTTAAGATCGTGTCTAAATCACAGGAGAAACGTCTCTTTCAAACTGCTCTACTGTGTGTTCGTTCATCTTAGTAAGTTTCATCTATATTTAGATTCAGTGAGTTAGAAACACGTTTCTCCAAAAAGCTGCGTTTGGATATTCCTGAGTGAAAGGGAGTATAGAGTGTAATGAGAAATATCTGGCTCTAAAACAAAAACTGAGCTATGTAGCAGAATGATTCTCAAGGTGTATATTCAACTTACAGAGTTAAACAGATGTGTGAATATATCTGTTCAGAAATCCTTTCTTTGGAGAACCTCGAACGAGATATTTCCAGCCATATACAGGCTCATAAGAATTAGCGGTAAGATCGCGTCTAAACCACGGGAGAAACGTCTCTTTCAAACTGCTCTGGCATGTGTTCGTTGACCTTAGGAAGTTGCATCTATGTTTCGATTCAGCGAGTAAGAAACACGTTTGTTCTAAAAGCTGCGTTTGGATACTCCTGAGAGAATGGGAGTATAGGGTGTAATAACAAACATCTGGCTGTAAAATAAAAACGGATCTATGTAGCAGAATGATTGTGAAGCTGTATATTCAACTTACAGAGTTAGACAGATGTGTGAATGTAGCAGCCTTGAAACACTTTCTTTGAAGAATCTGGAAAGAGATATTTACAGCCATAAACAGGCTCATAAAAATTAGCGGTAAGATCGCGTCTAAACCACAGGAG
>NW_022438705.1:0-2296 GCF_009761245.1 Sapajus apella
ACACAGCAGAGCAGTTTGAAAGTGACGTTCCTCATGTGGTTTAGACGCGATCTTACCGCTAAATCTTATGAGACTCTATATGGCTGGAATTATCTCTTTCCAGATTCTCCAAAGAAAGTGTTTCTGAACTGCTACTTTCACACATCTGTTTAACTCTGTATGTTGAACATACACCTTGACAATCATTCTGCTACATAGCTCCCTTTTTGTTTTAGAGAAAGATATTTCTCATTACACCCTATGCTCCCAATAACCCAGGAATATCCAAACGCAGCTTTTATAAGAAACCTGTTTGTAACTCGCTGAATCTAAACATAGATGCAACTTCCTAATGTGAACCAAACACAGCAGAGCAGTTTGTAAGAACCGTTTCCCCTGTGGTTTAGACGTGATCTTACGGCAAAATCTTATGAGCCTGTATATGGCTGGAATTATCTCTTTTCAGATTCTCCATGGAAAGTTTTTCTGAACTGCTATATTCACATATCTGTTTAACTCTCTAAGTTGAATATACTCCTTGACAATCATAATGCTGCATAGCTCCGTTTCTGTTTTAGAGCCCGATATTTCTCATTACACCCTATACTCCCATTCACTCAGGAATATCCAAATGCCGCTATCTGGAGAAACGTGTTTCTAACTCGCTGAATCTAAACATAGATGCACCTTCCGATGGTGAACGAACACACAGCGGAGCAGTTTGAAAGAGATGTTTCTCCTGTGATTTAGATTCGATCTTAAAGCTAATTCTTAGGAGACTGTAAATGGCTGGAAATATCTCTTTCGAGATTCTCGAAAGAAAGGGTTAGTGAAACGCTATATTCACACAATTGTTTAACTCTGTGAGTTTAATATACACCTTGACAATCTTTCTGCTACATAGCTACGTTTTTGTTTTAGAGCCATATATTTCTCATTATACTGTATACTCACATTCACTCAAGAATATCGACACGCAACATTAGAAGAAACGCGTTTCTAACTCGCTGAATCGAAACATAGATGCAACTTCCTAAGGTGAACCGACACAGAGCAGAGCAGTTTGAAAGAGACGTTTCTTCGGTGGTTTAGACGCGATCTTAAAGCTAATACTAATGAGCCTGTATATTGCTGGAAATATCTCTTTCCAGATTCTCCAAGGAAAGCTTTCTGAACTGCTACATTCACACATCTGTCTAACTCTGTAAGTTGAATACACACCTTGACAATCATTCTTCTACATACCTCCGTTTTTCTTTTAGAGTCAGATATTTCTCATTACATCCTATACACCCAATAACCCAGGAATATCCAAACGCAGCTTGTAGAAGAAACCTGTTTCTAACTCGCTGAATTTAACATAGTTTCAACTTCCTAATGTGAACCAAACAAAGCAGAGCAGTTTGAAAGAGACGTTTCTCCTGTGGTTTAGACGCGATGTTACCGCTAAATCTTATGAGCCTGTATATGGCTGGAAATATCTCTTTCCAGATTCTACAAGGAAAGCTTTCTGAACTGCTACATTCACACATCTGTTTAACTCTGTAAGTTGAACATACACTTTCACAATCATTCTGCTACATAGCTCCGTTTTTGTTTTAGAGCCAGATATTTCTCATTAAACCCTATACTCCCATTCACTCAGGAATATCCAAACGCAGCTTTTTGGAGAAACCGTGTTTCTAACTCGCAGAATCTAAATGTAGATGCAACTACCTAAGGTGAACCAACACAGAGTGGAGCAGTTTGAAAGAGACATTTCTCGTATGATGTAGATGCGATCTTCAAGCTAATTCTTAAGAGCCTGTTTATGGCTGGAAATATCTCTTTCCAGATTCCCCAAGGAAAGAGTTTCTGAACTGCTACACTCACACATCTGTCTAACTCCGTAAGTTGAATACACAACTTGACAATCATTCTTCAACATAGCTCCGTTTTTGTTTTAGAGCTAGATAATTCTCATTACCCCCTATACTCCCATTCACTCAGGAATATCCAAACGCAGCTTTTAGGAGAAACGTGTTTCTAACTCGCTGAATCTAAACATAGATGCAACTTCCGACGGAGAAAGACCTCACAGCGGAGCAGTTTGAAAGAGACGTTTCTCTTGTGATTTAGATGCGATCTTAAAGCTAATTCTTAGGAGCCTGTATATGGCTGGAAATATCTCTTTCCAGATTCTCCAAAGAAAGGGTTAGTGAACTGCTACATTCACACTATTGTTTAACTCTGTAAGTTTAATATGCACCTTGACAATCATTCTGCTACATAGCTCAGCTTTTGTTTTAGAGCCAGATATTTCTCATTACACCCATTA
>NW_022438705.1:2396-4842 GCF_009761245.1 Sapajus apella
GTTTTTGTTTTAGAGCCAGATATTTCTCATTACATCCTATACTCCCAAGGACTCAGGAATATCCAAACGCAGCTTTTAGAAGAAACGTGTTTCTAACTCGCTGAATCTAAACATAGATGCCACTTCCGAAGTTGAACGAACACATAATAGCAGTTTGAAAGAGGCGATTCTCCTGTGGTTTAGACGCGATCTTACCGATAATTGATAGGAGACTGTATATGGCTGGAAATATCTCTTTCCAGATTCTCCAAAGAAAGGGTTTCTGAACTGCTACATTCACACATCTGTTTAACTCTATATGTTTAATATACACCTTGACAATCCTTCAGCTACATAGCTCCGTTTTTGTTTTAGAGCCAGATATTTCTCATTACACCCTATACTCCCATTCGCTCAGGAATATCCAAACGTCGCTATTTGGAGAAACGTGTTTCTAACTCGCTGAATCTAAACATAGATGCAACTTCCAAAGGTGAACGAACACATGAGAGCAGTTTGAAAGAGACGTTTCTCCTGTGGTTTAGAAGTGATCTTATAACTAATTCTTTAGAGTCTGTATATTGCTGGAAATATCTCTTTCCAGATTCTCCAAAGAAAGGGTTATTCAACTGCTACATTAACACAATTGTTTACCTCTGTAAGTTTAATATACACCTTGACAATCATTCTGCTACATAGCTCCATTGTTCTTTTAGCGCCAGATATCTCTCACTACACTGTATACTCCCATTAACTCAAGAATATCGACAGGCAGCTTTTAGAAGAAACGTGTTTCTAACTCGCTGAATCGAAACATAGATGCAACTTCCTAAGGTCAACGAACACACAGCACAGCAGTTTGAAAGAGACGTTTCTCCTGTGGTTTAGGTGCGATCTTACTGCTAATTCTTATGAGCCTGTTTATTGCTGGAAATATCTCTTTCCAGATTCTCCAAAGAAAAGGTTTCTGTACTCCTACATTCACACGTCTGTTTAACTCTATATGTTGAATATACACCTTGACAATCATTCAGCTAAAAAGCCCGGTTTTTGTTTTAGAGCCAGATATTTCTCATTACACCCTATACTCCCATTCAATAAGGAATATCCAAACGCAAATTTTAGAAGAAATTTGATTGTAACTCGCTGAATCTAAACATAGATGCAACTTCCTAATGTGAACCAAACACAGGAGAGCAGTTTGAAAGAGATGTTTCTCCTGTGGTTTCGACGCGATTTTACCGCTAATTCTTAGGAGCCTATATATGGCCGGAAATATCTCTTTCCAGATTCTTCAAAGAAAGGTTTTCTGAACTGCTACATTCACATATCTTTTTATCTCTCTAAGTTGAATATACAACTTGACAATTATTCTGCTACATAGCTCCGTTTTTGTTTTAGAGCCAGATATTTCTCATTACAGCCTATACTCCCTTTCACTCAGGAATATCCAAACGCCGCTATTTGCAGAAACGTGTTTCTAACTCGCTGCATCTAAACATACATGCAACTTCCGAAGGTGAACGAACACACAGCGCAGCAGTTTGTAAGAGACGTTTCTCCTGTATTTAGATGCGATCTTAAAGCTAATTCTTAGGAGCCTGTATATGGCTGGAAATATCTCTTTCAAGATTCTGCAAAGAAAGGGTTAGTGAACTTCTACATTCACAAAATTGTTTAACTCTGGAAGTTTAATATACACGTTGACAATCATTCTGCTACATTGCTCCGTTGTTGTTTTAGAGCCCGATATTTCTCATTAAACGCTATAATGCCATTCACTCAGGAATATCGAAACGCCGCATATTGGAGAAACGTGTTTCTAACTCGCTGAATCTAAACTTAGATGCAACTTCCGAAGGTGAACGACCACACAGCAGAACAGTTTGAAAGAGAGGTTTCTCGTATGATTTAGATGCGATCTTAAAGCTAATTCTTCCACAGCTTCTGCACAGCAAAAGAAACTATCATTAGAGTGAATCAGCAACCAACAGACTGGGAAAAAATTTTTGCAGTTTACCCATCTGACAAAGGGCTGACATCCAAAATTGACAAAGAACTAAAGCAGATTTACAAGAAAAAAACTAACAAGCCCATTCAAAATTGGGCAAAGGATATGAACAGACACTTCTCAAAAGAAGACATACGTGAGGCCAACAAACATATGAAAAAATGCTCATCATCACTGGTCATCAGAGAAATGCAAATCAAAACTACACTGAGATACCATCTCACGCCGGTTAGAATGGCGATCATTAAAAAATCTGGAGACAACAGATGCTGGAGAGGATGTGGAGAAATAGGAACACTTTTGCACTGTTGGTGGGAGTGTAAATTAGTGCAACCATTGTGGAAGACAGTGTGGCGATTCCTCAAGGACCTAGAAATAGAAATTCCATTTGACCCAGCAATCCCATTACTGGGTATATATCCAAAGGATTACAAATCGTTCTACTATAAGGACACG
>NW_022438705.1:4942-12797 GCF_009761245.1 Sapajus apella
AAACGATGAGTTTGGGTCCTTTGTAGGGACATGGATGAACCTGGAAACCATCATTCTCAGCAAACTGACAGAAGACCAGAAGATCAAACACCACATGTTCTCACTCATAGGCGGGTGTTAAACAATGAGAACACATGGACACAGGGAGGGGAGCACTACACACTGGGGTCAGTTGGGGGGAAATAGGGGAGGGAGGGTGGGGGGTGGGAAGCTGGGGAGAGATAGCAAGGGGAGAAATGCCAGATGTAGGTGATGGGGAGGAAGGCAGCAAATCACAATCCCACGTGTGTTCCTACGCAACAATTTTGCATGTTCTTCACATGTACCCCAAAACCTAAAATGCAATAAAATAAATAAATGGGAAAAAAAAGCTAATTCTTAAGAGTCTGTATAAGGCTGGAAATATCTCTTTCCAGATTCTCCAAGGAAAGGGTTAGTGAACTGCTACATTCACACATCTGTTTACCTCATTAAGTTGAACATACACCTTGACAATCATTCTACATAGCTCAGTTTTTATTTTAGAGTCAGATATTTCTCATTAAACCCTATAGTCCCATTCACTCAGGAATATCCAAACGGAACTTTTTGGAGATACGTGTTTCTAACTCGTAAAATCTAAACATAGATGCAATTTCCTAAGGTGAACGAACACACAGTGTAGCAGTTTGAAAGAGACGTTTCTCGTATGATTTAGATGCGATCTTAGAGCTAATTCTTAAGAGTCTGTATATTGCTGGAAATATCTCTTTCCACATTCTCCAAAGAAATGGTTATTCAACTGGTACATTCACACAATTGTTTAACTCTGTAAGTTTAACATTCACCGTGACAATCATTCTGCTACATAACTCCGTTGTTCTTTTAGAGCCAGATATTTCTCATTACACTGCATAATGCCATTCACTAAAGAATATGGACACGCAGCTTTTAGAAGAAACGTGTTTCTAACTCGCTGAATCTAAACATAGATGCACCTTCCTAAGGTCAACGAACACACAGCAGAGCAGTTTGAAAGAGAAGTTCCTCCTGTGCTTTAGACGCGATCTTACCGCTAATTCTTATGAGCCTGTTTATGGCTGGATATATCTCTTTCCGATTCTCCAAAGAAAGGGTTTCTGAACTGCTACATTCACACATCTGTTTAACTCAAAATGTTGAATATACACCTTGACAATCATTCAGCTACATAGCTCGGTTTTTGTTTTAGAGCCAGATATTTCTCATTACACCCTATACACCCATTCACTCAGGAATATCAAAACGCAGATTTTAGAAGAAACGTCTTTCTAACTCGCCGAATCTAAACATAGATGCAACTTCCTAATGTGAACCAAACACAGCAGAGCAGTTTGAAAGAGACGTTTCTCCTCTGGTTTAGACGCGATCTTACCGCTTATTCTTGTTACCCTGTATATGGCTGGAAATATCTCTTTCCAGAGTCTCCAAAGAAAGGTTTTCTGAACTGCTACATTCACATATCTGTTTACCTCTCTAAGTTGAATATACACCTTGACAATCATTCTGCTACATAGCTCCGTTATTTCTTTAGAGCCCGATATTTCTCATTACACCCTATACTCCCATTCACTCAGGAATATCCAAACGCCGCTTTTTATAGAAACGTTTTTCCTACTCGCTGAATCTAAACATAGATGCAACTTCCGAATGTGAACGAACACACAGCAGAGCTGTTTGAAAGACATATTTCTAATGTGATTCAGATGCTATCTTATAGCTAATTCTTACGACTCTGTATATTGCTGGAAATATCTCTTTCCACATTCTCCAAAAAAAATGGTTGTTCAACTGCTACATTCACACAATTGTTTAACTCTGTAAGTTTAATACACACCTTGAAAATCATTCTGCTACATTACTCCATTGTTCTTTTAGAGCCAGATGTTTCTCATTACACTGTATAATCCCATTCAATAAAGATTATCGACACGCAGCTTTTAGAAGAATCGTGTTTCTAACTCGCTGAATTGAAATATAGATGCAACTCCCTAAGGTCAACGAAGACACAGCAAAGCAGTTTGAAAGAGACGTTTCTTCTGTGGTTTAGACGCGATCTTCCCGCTAATTCTTTTTTTTTTCCCATTTATATATTTTATTGTATTTTAGGTTTTGGGGAACATGTGAAGAACATGCAAAATTGTTGCCTAGGAACACACGTGGCAGTGTGATTTGCTGCCTTCCTCCCCATCGCCTACATCTGGCATTTCTCCCCCTGCTATCCCTCCCCAGCTCCCCACCCCCCAACTTCCCTCCCCTATTTCCCCCCAACTGGCCCCAGTGTGTGGTGCTCCCCTCCCTGTGTCCATGTGCTCTCATTTTCAACACCCTCCTATGATTGAGAACATGCGGTGTTTCATCATCTGCTCCTCTGTCAGTTTGTTGAGAATGATGGTTTCCAGGTTCATCCATGTCCCCACAAAGGACGCAAACTCATCGTTTTTGATGGCTGCATAATATTCCATGGTGTAACAAGCAATGGGGAAAGAATTCCCTTTTCAATAAATGGTGTTGGGAAAGCTGGCTAGCCATGTGCAGAAAGCAGAAACTGGACACCTTCCTGACACCTTACACTAAAATTAACTCCAGATGGATTAGAGACTTAAACATAAGACCTAACACCATAAAAACGCTAGAAGAAAATCTTGGCAAAACTATTCAGGACATAGGTGTAGGCAAGGACTTCATGACCAAAACACCAAAAGCATTGACAACAAAAGCCAAAAAAGACAAATGGGACCTAATCAAACTCCACAGCTTCTGCAAAGCAAAAGAAACAATCATTAGAGTGAATCGGCAACCAACAGATTGGGAAAAAATTTTTGCAGTTTACCCATCTGACAAAGGGCTGATATCCAAAATTTACAAAGAACTAAAGCAGATTTACAAGAAAAAAACTAACAAGCCCATTGAAAAGTGGGCAAAGGATATGAACAGACACTTTAGAAAAGAAGACATACGTGAGGACAACAAAATATGAAAAAATGCTCATCATCATTGGTCATCAGAGAAATGCAAATCAAAACTACATTGAGATACCATCTCACGCCGGTAAGAATGGCGAACATTAAAAAATCTGGAGACAGCAGATGCTGGAGAGGATGTGCAGAAGTAGGAACAATTTTGCACTGTTGGTGGGAGTGTAAATTAGTTCAACCATTGTGGAAGACAGTGTGGTGATTCCTCAAGGACATAGAAATAGAAATTCCGTTTGACCCAGCAATCCCATTACTGGGTATATATCCAAAGGATTACAAATCGTTCTACTATAAGGACACGTGTACACGAATGTTCATTGCAGCACTGTTTACAATAGCAAAGACCAGGAACCAACCCAAATGCCCATCGACGATAGACTGGATAGGGAAAACGTGGCACATATACACCGCTAATTCTTATGGGACTGTTTATGGCTGGAAATATCTCTTTCCAGATTCTCCAAAGAAAGGGTTTCTGAACTGCGACATTCACACATCTGTTTAACTCAAAATGTTGAATATACACCTTGACAATCATTCAGCTACATAGCTCGGTTTTTGTTTTAGAGCAAGATATTTCTCATTACACCCTATACTCCCATTCACTCAGGAATATCCAAACGCAGATTTTAGAAGAAACGTCTTTCTAACTCGCTGAATCTAAACATAGATGCAACTTCCTAATGGGAACCAAACACAGCAGAGTAGTTTGAAAGAGACGTTTCTCTTGTGGTGTAGACGCGATCTTACCGCAAATTCTTAGGAGCCTGTATATCGCTGGAAATATCTCTTTCCAGATACTCCAAAGACAGGTTTTCTGAACTGCTACATTCACATATCTGTTTAACTCTCTAAGTTGAATATACACCTTGACAATCATTCTGCTACATAGCTCCGTTTTTGTTTTAGAGCCTGATATTTCTCATTACGCCCTATACTCCCATTCACTCAGGAATATCCAAATGCCGCTTTTTGGAGAAACGTGTTTCTAACTCGCTGAATCTAAACATAGATGCAACTTCAGAAGGTGAACGAACACATAGGAGAGCAGTTTGAAAGAGACGATTCTCCTGTGTTTTAGACGCGATCTTACTGCTAATATTAGGAGCCTGTATATGGCTGGAAATATATCTTTCCAGATTCTCCAAAGAAAGGTTTTCTGAACTGCTACATTCACATATATGTTTTTCTCTCTAAGTTGAATATACACCTTGACAATCATTCTGCTACATAGCTCTGTTTTTGTTTTAGAGCCCGATATTTCTCATTACACCCTATACTCCCATTCACTCAGGAATATGCAATCGCTGCTATTTGGAGAAACGTGTTTCTAACTCGCTGAATGTAAACATAGATGCAACTTCCTAATGTGAACCAAACACAGCAGAGCAGTTTGAAAGAGACGTTTCTCCTGTGGTTTAGACGCGAACTTACCGCTAATTCTTATGAGCCTGTACATGGCTGGAATTATCTCTTTCCAGATTCTCCAAAGAAAGTGTTTCTGAACTGCTACATTCACACATCTGTTTAACTCTGTAAGTTGAACACACACGTTGACAATCATTCTGCCACATAGTTCCGTTTTTGTTTTAGAGCCAGATATTTCTCATTAAACCCTATATTCCCATTCACTCAGGAATATCCAAACGCAGCTTTTTGGGGAAACGTGTTTCTAACTCGAAGAATCTAAACATAGATGCAACTTCTGAAGGTGAATGAACACATAAGAGAGCAGTTTGAAAGAGACGATTCTCCTGTGGTTTAGACGTGATCTTACCGCTAATTCTTAGAAGCCTCTATAAGGCTGGAAATATCTCTTTCCAGAGTCTGCAAAGAAAGGTTTTCTGAAATGCTTTGTTTTCAGAATTGTTTAACTCTGTAAGTATAATATACACCTTGACAATCATTGTGCTACATAACTTCGTTGTTGTTTTAGAGCTAGATATTTCTCATTACACCCTATACTCCCATTCACTCAGGAATATCCAAACGCCGCTATTAGGAGAAACGTGTGTCTACCTCGCAGAATCTAAACATAGCTGCAACTTCAAAAGGTGAAAGAACACGCAGTGGAGCAGTTTGAAAGAGACGTTTCTCGTATGATTTAGATGCGATCATAAAGATAATTATTAAGGGTCTTTATATGACCGGAAATATCTCTTTCCAGATTCTCCAAAGAAATTGTTAGTGAACTGCTACATTAACATAATTGTTTAATTCTGTAAGTTTAATATACACCTTGACAATCATTCTGCTACATAGTTCCGTTGTTGTTTTAGACCCCGATATTTCTCATTAAATCCTATACTCCCTTTCACTCAGGAATATCCAAACGCAGCTTTTTGGAGAAACGTGTTTCTAACTCCCTGAATCGAAACATAGATGCAACTTCCGAAGGTGAATGAACACATAAAGGGAGCAGCTTGAAAGAGACGATTCTCCTGTGGTTTAGACGTGAACTTACCGCTAATTCTTAGGAGCCTGTATATGGCTGGAAATATCTCTTTCCAGATTCTCCAAAGAAATGGTTAATCAACTGCTACATTCACACAATTGTTTAACTCAGCAAGTTTAATATACACCTTGACAATTATTCTGCTGCATAGCTCCGATTTTGTTTTACAGCCAGGTATTTCTCATTACACTGTATACTCCCATTAACTCTAGAATATCGACACGCAGCTTTTAGAAGAAACGTGTTTCTAACTCGCTGTATCGAAACATAGATGCAACTTCCTAAGGTCAAGGAACACAGAGCAGAGCAGTTTGAAAGAGACGTTTCTCCTGCGGTTTAGACGTGATCTTACCGCTAATTCTTATGAGCCTGATTATGTCTGGAAATATCTCTTTCCATATTCTCCAAAGAAAGGGTTTCTGAACTGCTGCATTCACAAATATGTTTAACTCTATATGTTGAATGTATATTGACACCTTGACAATCATTCAGCTACATAGCTCCGCTTTTTTTTAGAGCCAGATATTTCTCATTACAAACTATACTCCCATTCACTAAGAAATATCCAAACGCAGATTTTAGAAGAAACGTGTTTCTAACTAACTGAATGGAAACATAGATGCAACTGCTTAAGGTCAACGAACACACAGCAGAGCAGTTTGAAAGGGACGTTTCTCCAGTGTTTTGGATGCGATCTTACCGCTAATTCTTAGGAGCCTGTTTATGGCTGGAAATACCTCTTTCCAGATTCTCCAAAGAAAGTGTTTCTGAACCGCTACATTCACACATCTGCTTACCTCTGTAAGTTGAACATACACCTTGACAGTCATTCTGCTACATAGTTCCGTTTTTGTTTTAGAGCAAGATATTTCCCATTAAACCCTATACTCCCATTCACTCAGGAATATCGAAACGCAGCTTTTTGGAGAAACGTGTTTCTGACTCGCAGAATCTAAACATAGATGCAACTTCCCAAGGTGAACGAACACACAGTGGAGCAGTCTAAAAGAGACGTTTCTCGTATCATTTAGATGCGATCTTAAAGCTAATTTTTAAGAGTCTGTATATGGCTGGAAATATCTCTTTCCAGATTCTCCAAAGAAAGTGTTAGTGAACTCCTACATTCACACAATTGTTTAACTCCGTAAGTTTAATATACACCTTTACAATCATTCTGCTACATAGCTCGTTTTTTGTTTTAGAGCCAGATATTTCTCATTAAACCCTACACTCCCATTCACTGAGCAATATCCAAACGCAGCTTTTTGGAGACACTTGTTTCTAACTTGCAGAATCTCAACATAGATGCAACTTCTGAAGGTGAACGAACACACAGTGGAGCACTTTGAAAGAGACGTTTCTCGTATGATTTAGATGCGATCTTAAAGTTAATTCTTAAGAGTCTGTATATGGCTGGAAATATCTCTTTCCAGATTCTCCAAAGAAAGGGTTAGTGAACTGCTACATTGACACAATTGTTTAACTCTGTAAGTTTCATATACACCTTCACAATCATTCTGCTACATAGCTCCGTTTTGTTTTAGAGCCATATATTTCTCATTAAACGCTATATCCCATTCACTCAGGAATATCCAAACGCAGCTTTTTGAGAAACGTGTTTCTAACTCGCAGAATCTAAACATAGATGCAACTTCCGAAGGTGAACGAACACACAGTGGAGCAGTTTGTAAGAGACGTTTCTCGTATGATTTACATGCGATTTAAAGCGAATTCTTAAGAGTCTGTATATGGTTGGAAAGATCTCTTGCCAGATTCTCCAAAGAAACGGTTACTGAACTGCTACATTCACACAGTCGTTTAACTGTGTAAGTTTAATCTACACCTTGACAATCATTCTGCTACATAGCTCCGTTTTTGTTTTTGAGCCAGATATTTCTCATTAAACCCTATACTCCCATTCACTCAGGAGTATCCAAATGCAGCTTTTTGGAGAAACGTGTTCCTAAATCGCAGAACATAAATATAAATGCGACTTCCCAAGGTGAACGAACACACACTGGAGCAGTTTGGAAGAGACGTTTCTCGTATGATTTAAATGCGATCTTAATGCTAATTCTTAAGAGTCTTTATATGGCTGGAAATATCTCTTTCCAGATTCTCCAAAGAAAGGTTTGGTGAACTGCTAAATTCACACCATTGTTTGCCTCTGTAAGTTTAATATACACCTTGACAATCATTCTGCTACATAGCTCCGTTTTTCTTTTAGAGCCAGATATTTCTCTTTAAACCCTATACTCCCATTCACTCAGGAATATTCAAACGCAGCTTTCTGGAGAACGGTGTTTCTAACTTGCAGAATCTAAGCATCGATGCAACTTCCGAAGTTGAACGAACACACAGTGGAGCAGTCTGAAAGAGATGTTTCTCGTAAGATTTAGATGCG